>NC_057806.1:469455535-469457870 GCF_018294505.1 Triticum aestivum | reverse complement strand
CGAGGTGGCCCCGCAGGCTGCCTGGTTCGGACCAACACTCAGAGGAGCACTGGCCCGGGGGGGGGGGGGGTTAAAATAAGATGACCCTCGGGCTCCGGAAACCCAAGGGAAAAAGAGGCTAGGTGGCAAATGGTAAAACCAATGTTGGGCATTGCTGGAAAAGCTTTAATCAAGGCGAACTATCAAGGGGTTCCCATTATAGCCCAACCGCGTAAGGGACGCACAATCCGGGAACATAACACCGATATGACGGAAACTAGGGCGGCAAGAGTGGAACAAAACACTAGGCGAGACGCCGAGCCTTCCACCCTTTACCAAGTATATAGATGCATTAAGATAACATAGCAATATAATGATATCCCAACAAGTAAATAAATGTTCCAACAAGGAACGGCTCCAATCTTCACCTGCAGCTAACAACGCTATAAGAAGGGCTGAGCAAAGCGGTAACATAGCCAATCAACGGTTTGCTAGGACCATGGTGGGTTAGAGGTTCAACATGGCAATTGGGAGGCTGACAAGAAAAAGGTAGGCATCGTTGCAGTGGCAAAGCAAAAGAGCGAGCAAACTAGCATAGCAAAGATAGTAGTGATTTCGAGGGTATGATCATCTTGCCTGCACAGTTGTCAGAGTTGACTGGATCCTCACAAGCAAACTCAACGGGCTCCTCGGTAGCGAACTCGTCTCCCGGCTCTACCCAAAGACAAACAAGCAACAAGGATACAATCAACCACGGGCAAGACCAAGCGATATGATGAAATGACGATATGCTATGCGGGATGCGATGCGGGATGCAAAATGCAAGATATGACAGGAAATGCATGAACCTGGCATCAACTTGGAAAACCAAGTGTGCCACTGGATAGAGGGGATGAAATCGCTTGAAAACGATATAAAGATCATTGGAATCGGAGTTACGGTTTGGAAATGGCAAGCGTTTTAAGATATGACACCGGTCTGCGATTTACAGCAAGTATGCATCTAAATGCAACGAAATGAGCATGCTACAGCCACCAAACATGAAAACAAAATACATGGAACTGAAGTACACAAGATGGTTGACAAAACACTAGCACTGAGCCATAGGCAAATTCATCCATTAAGAGGTTCAAACAAGCATGGCTAAAACGCAAATGCAAAACAGATTTCAGACTTAGTGAAATTAACACTAGTCTAAAATTTCAGGTCACGATGCTCTCTTCGGAGCAGCAAAACAACATGATAGAGAACCTGAACATGACAAGTAAGAACATGGCATGGAGCTACTCATCAAGCTTAACAAAACACCCAAAGTGACCTGGGGCCAAAAGGGTTCACAAAATACTCTACCGAGCTCACGAACATCGCTCGAACACAATCAGTTTTCAGACTTAGTGGAAACTGAGACATGCTGAAATTTAACTCACGAAGGCATGTAAACGAGCTCGATGCACTCGCTACGGTGCAAGTCATGGCAAGGAAAGCATATAACCAGCAAGAAGGCACAAAGTGCTAGCTACACATGGCAAGAACAAAGGCATAGCATGCATGGAACACTAACGGTAGCATCGGCAAAATCGCAAACAAGTTGACGATCTGCCCAGATTAACAACGAAGCAAAAGTTGAGCTCGATTGAGTCAACCTAGAGCACTCCACATATGCAAACAAAGACATGGATGGATAGAGCATAACATAAATATCAAAACTCCCTTACTGATCATCCTCAAAAGAGGCACGGATCACTAGGAAACAAGCTGGACATATGGCATCATGAACTAAAATATCCCAGACTTAGTGAAAATCACTAAGTCCCTGAAATCTGCAATCTCAGGTACCTCTCTTCGCAAGCTTGCACAAGACAACACACACATCCTAAAAATGCATGGGTGACACCTCTGGAAAGAAGAAAAAATGCTTCACAATTCATCCCAAAGGGGCACAGGCATATCATGCACGAATTAAACATGACAAAAATGACAAGAGTGCATGATGAACTAACGGATCTGCAATTTAACTCACGAAGCCTCCTTCTAACAGCATTTAGAGTATCAAGATGACCTCAAATGCAAATGATGCAATGGAATGAAATGATGTACATGTTGAGGCGAAGATTTTGATATATCATACGCCCAAAACGGAGCTACGGTTGAAAAGTTACGGGACCTCGAACAGAGCAACATGGATCAAAATTTCAGGACTTAGCAAAAAAAAAATCGGGGTTAGGGTTTACTGTTCACGCGACCGGATCCAGATCGGGATCGCGGCGCGGAAGCCGAGGTGGCGCCGGCGGCGGAGCTCGAGCTCGCCGGAGGAGGGGAGGCCGGCGAGGCGGCGGGGAGAGGCCGGGGCGACGCC
>NC_057806.1:469446441-469455525 GCF_018294505.1 Triticum aestivum | reverse complement strand
GGGAGAGGGAGAGATCCGAAAACGGAGGGGTGTATATATAGGCATAGAGGGAGCTAGGAGAGTCCAAATGAGGTGCGGTTTTCGCCCACACGATCGTGATCGAACGACCGAGACGATGGAGCAGAGTTTGGTGGGTTTTGGGCCAAATTTGGGGGGTGTTGGGCTGCAACACACACGAGGCCTTTTCGGTCCCTCGGTTAACCGTTGGAGCATCAAACGAAGTCCAAATGATACGAAACTTGACAGGCGGTCTACCGGTAGTAAACCAAGGCCGCTTGGCAAGTCTCGGTCCAATCCGGAAATGTTTAATCCCCACACAAGAAAGAAAGCTAGAAATGACCACCGGAGGAGAACGAAGCGCCGGAATGCAAAACGGACAACGGGGAAAATGATCGAATGCATGAGATGAACATGTATGCAAATGCAATGCACGTGATGACATGGTATGAGGTGCATGAAAACGAAAACAACACACGGAGAAAAGGACCCGAACTCGAGAAATAAATATAACTTGACACCGGAAACGGCAAGAGTTGGAGTACAAATGGGGAAAGTTACATCTGGGGCGTTACAACACTCCACCACTACGAAAAGATCTCGTCCCGAGATCTAGGACTGAAAGAACTCCGGGTACTCAGAATGGATGTGATCCTCGTGTTCCCAGGTAGCTTCACGGTCGGAATGGTGAGACCACTTAACTTTGAGGAATTTGATTGACTTGTTGCGAGTCTTGCGTTCAGTCTCTTCAAGAATAGCAACTGGGTGCTCACGATAGGAGAGATCTTCTTGGAGCTCAATGTCCTCGAAGTTGACGGTGCGGTCAGGAGTCTTGAAGCACTTTCGAAGCTGAGAGACGTGGAACACATCATGAACATTTGCAAAGTTTGAAGGAAGCTCGAGTTGATAGGCGAGGTCGCCTCTCTTGCTGACAATCTTGAAAGGTCCCACGTATCTAGGGGCAAGCTTCCCTTTGATACCGAAGCGACGAGTACCTTTCATAGGAGAGACGCGGAGGTAAACATGATCTCTGATCTCAAAAACCAGATCACGGTGCTTACTATCATAGTAGCACTTCTGGCGGGATTGAGCTGCTTTGAGGTTATCACGAATGACTTTGCACATATCTTCTGCTTCTGTGATTAAGTCATTACCCAGCAGCTGACGTTCACCGGTTTCAGACCAGTTGAGAGGGGTACGACACTTCCTGCCATATAGAATTTCAAAGGGGGCCTTGCCCGAACTTGCTTGAAAGCTGTTGTTGTATGAGAATTCAGCATAAGGAAGACAATCCTCCCACTTCATGCCGAAGGAGATCACACAAGCCCTGAGCATATCTTCAAGAATCTGGTTGACACGCTCGACTTGACCGCTCGTTTGAGGATGGAAAGCTGTGCTGAAGCGGATGTTGGTGCCCATGGCCTTCTGAAAAGAATCCCAAAACTTGGAGGTAAAGATGCTGCCACGGTCTGAAGATATCACTTGAGGAATACCGTGCAGAGAGACAATGCGAGAGGTATAGAGTTCCGCCAATTGAGCTGCAGTGATTGACTCTTTGATAGGCAGAAAATGAGCCACTTTGGTGAGCTTGTCGATAACGACGAATATAGCATCATTGCCACGCTTGGACTTTGGAAACCCAGTCACGAAGTCCATTTCAATGTGGTCAAACTTCCATTCTGGAATGGCAAGAGGTTGGAGGAGACCAGCTGGCCTTTGGTGTTCTGCCTTCACTCTTCTGCAGACATCACATTCATTCACGAATTGAGCGATCTCGCGCTTCATTCGAGTCCACCAATAAGCTTGCTTGAGGTCCTGATACATCTTCGTACTCCCAGGGTGGATGGAGAGGAGAGAATTGTGAGCCTCGTTCATGATCATTTTACGAAGTTCACCTTTGGGCACAACAATTCGATCCTCGAAGAAGAGAGTGTCCTTGTCATCAAGTCGGTAACACTTGTACTTGGACTGACTCTTTGCAATACCAATCTTCACCTTCTTCACCATATCATCAAGAAGCTGGGCTTGGCGAATCTGGTCTTCCAAGGTAGGAGAAACTTGAAGGTTGGCGAGGAAACCTTGAGGAACAACTTGCAGATTCAGCTTGCGGAAAGCTTCACAAAGCTCGGGTTGATAAGGCTTGAGAATCAGACTGTTGCAATATGCTTTTCTGCTCAAAGCGTCAGCAATCACATTAGCCTTGCCTGGAGTATACTCGATACTCGGATTGTACTCTTGAATCATTTCGACCCATCGAGTCTGCCTGAGGTTGAGATTAGGCTGAGTGAAGATGTACTTGAGACTCTTGTGATCAGTGAAAATATCCACTTTCCTTCCCAATAGAAGATGTCTCCAAGTCAACAAAGCGTGCACAACTGCCGCCAACTCGAGATCATGAGTGGGGTAGTTCTTCTCATTAGGCTTCAACTGGCGAGAGGTATAAGCAACAACTTTCTTCTCTTGCATCAGTACAGCACCGAGACCTTGGAGAGAGGCATCACAAAAGACCTCGTACGGCTTGGTTTCATCAGGCGGAGTCAGAACTGGAGCAGTGACCAATTTCTCTTTCAAAGAGTTGAAAGCAATATCACACTCCGGAGACCAAACGTACTTGACGTGCTTCTGAAGAAGATTTGAGAGAGGCTTGGCGATCTTAGAAAAGTTTTCAACGAATCTTCTGCAATAGCTTGCGAGACCGAGGAAACTGCGGAGTTGCTTCACGTTCTGAGGAGGTTCTCAATTCACAATTGCGGACACCTTCTCAGGATTCACGGAAATGCCCTTGGCAGAGATGATATGACCAAGATAAAGAACCTCATCGAGCCAAAATTCACACTTGGAGAACTTGGCGTAGAACTGATGTTCCCTGAGCTTGTCAAGAACCAAACGCAAGTGCTTGGCATGATCTTCCTTGTTCTTCGAGAAAACCAGAATGTCGTCGAGATAGACCAAAACGAATTCATTGGTGTAGGGGTTGAAGATGAAGTTCATCATGCGAGAGAACGTCGGAGGAGCGTTGGCGAGGCCAAAAGACATGACGGTGTATTCATATGAACCAAAGCTTGTCCTGAACGCCGTCTTGGGAATATCTTGCTCACGAATACGAATCTGATGATAACCCATACGGAGATCAAGCTTGGAGAATACTTGAGCACCCTTGAGTTGTTCGAACAGCTCATTGATGTTGGGAAGTGGGTATTTGTTCTTGATGGTCTTCTTGTTTACTGGACGGTAATCAACACAAAGTCGACTCGATCCATCCTTCTTCTTCACAAAAAGAACACCACAACCCCACGGAGAAGTACTAGGCCGAATGAGACCCAATCTTTCTTGCTCATCGAGTTGTTTCTTCAACTCCTTCAACTCTTCGGGGCCGAGCTTGTAGGGACGTTTGCACACAGGTTCCGTACCGGGCTCAAGTTCAATAACAAATTCAACCGGCCGGTTTGGAGGCATCCCTGGAAGTTCTTCTGGAAAGACGTCTTGATATTCGCAAACGACAGGAATCTGCGAAATAGCATCCAATTCACCCTTCTCATTGAGAGAAAACAATCGGATGGTATTATCCCGAGCAGCAAAGACAATTACATCCTCAGACGAATGAGTCAATTGAATCTGCCTGGCTGCACAATCAAGCTGAGCTTTATGCTTAGAGAGCCAGTCCATCCCGAGAATAAGGTCGATATCGGAGTTACCAAGAACCATAGGAGAAGCAAGAAACTTGAAATCGCCCATCGTGATAGCGACATCTGGCACCTCCAGACTTGCGCTCAAACGTTTGCCAGGAGAAATGATATCCATATGTTTACCCAAATGAGAAGAAACGAACTCATGCTTGGTAAAAAAATGGCTTTGACATGAAACAATGCGATGCACCCGTGTCAAAAAGAACTTTTGCAGGAATATCATTAATAGGAAGGTTACCCATAATGACATCTGAAGAATCCTCAGCCTGAGCTGCATTCAGCATATTGACCTTGGCGTGCTTGGGATTATGCTTGACCACAGCTGTACTTGCCGATCTGACAGGAGGAGGAGGAGGAAGACGCCTCTGGTTGGTACACTTGTTGGCATAGTGACCCTTCTGTTGGCACTTGTTGCACGTGACCTCTAAAAGCGGACGGTGATACGGAGCACTCGATCTTGGAGCTTGAGATGAAGACTTGTTCTGAAAGCCTGGGTTGGGTGGGTGGGAGAAACCACTGCCACCTTTGCTCTTCTGCTGATACGGCTGACGGAACGGAGGAGGAGGAAGCCAGAACTTCTGCTGCTTGACCACTTGAGTAGGGGAAGAAGGAGTAACATCTCTGGCACGCTTCCTGGAAGCATCACATCTCATCTGAGCAGCCTCTTGCTTCAGTGCCATGTTGTAGAACTCATCGTATCTCAACGGCTCAAAGAGAACAAGAGCGAGCTGAATTTCCTCACGAAGACCACCCCTGAACTGATAGATCATGCTCTTCTCATCAGGAACATCCTGCTTGGCAAAACGGGCGAGCTTCTGGAACAACTTGTTGTAGTCATAGACAGACAAAGAGCCTTGCTTCAGATTGCGGAATTCCTGACGCTTACTCTCAACCACACTTTGAGGGATGTGATGAGCGCGGAAATCTTGACGGAAATCGTCCCAAGTGATAACACGTCCACCTCTGGAATCCTTGTACTGCTGGAACCACTCTGCAGCCTGATCTTTGAGCTGGAAAGAAGCGAACTTGACGAAATCTTCAGGCCTGACGTTGCTACATTCAAAATGCTTACCCAGATCCACTAGCCAATCGTCAGCATCGGTTGCCTCAACACAACCGCTGAACGTCTTTGGGCCATTAGCAAGGAACTGGTTCAGTGTAGCAAAGTGGTGCTGATTGTGGCCTTGATTCCCTTGACTGCCTTGATTGCGCTCTTGAAGGATTTGCATGATCAACTGTGTGTTTGCATTAGTAGCGGCCATCACAGCTTGCCATGCTTCCGGAGGAGGCGGAGGTGGAGGCGGATTAGGATTCGGAGTCGTGCGCGTTGGAGGAGCCATCCTGAAGAGGTTGACCACCATTAGCACATAGATAGACAACAATATAGAAGCTGAATCCAACGGAATGAAAATTGCAACATATAGTCTTCACATCCGAACAAAATGAACGAATGCATTCCTCTTCAAATGGTCACATATCCATAAATTGAGAAGCCACGAAGAATTAAGGAAGAGAAATAATTCAACAAGGTACGGATCAAGAACGAATAATCGGTAAGAAATCCCAATCTCAAACCAATATCCGTGGAAGAAGAACTAGAGCTACTAGAATTCCCACCTATGAAATTCCCGAACCTTTCCGGTTATGCAATCAGGTGTTGGGGATACAGGGGAAGCACAATATCTCACCCAAACTAGCAAATCCTACATCCAGCTGTATCCATCCTTCAACACATAACCAGGAAAACTTCGGAAACCATCTACCTCAACCTTCGAAAAGCATCCGTTATACAAGTTATGGCGATACTCCCGAACTCCCGCCCCAGTACTGGGTGGCGTCGAGGTTATCTCACCAACGAACTGCATAAAAGAGATTTTCGATGTCGGCGAACATATCTCAAGTATACCAGAATTGCAACGATAAAATTGTGACGACAACACCTCAGAGCTCAACTCCCCGGGACACTGCCACAACCCCTAAAGACAGGAGGCACCAAGAACAATGTTCTCGTCACAAAACCATCGGAACAAAACCAAGATACTCGCGTGATCCTAAAAAAATTTTTTTTTAGTGAAATTTGAGAAGAGAAGAGTCAAAACTCTACGCTAGGATGCCTTACCAGAGCGATGAGGAGACTGGGAAGTAAAAAGAATTCCTAAGCTCTCTGATATATAATTCCTAAGGACTCAAAACATTTTTCTAGACACAACTCGGCTGCTAAAAACGATCAAGCAATGGGGCTCCTAAGGTCGGGGAAGGCTCTGATTACCAACTTGTAACGCCCTCGATGCGGCTATAGCTCCCACGTGTCGAGGCACGACTTAGAGGCATAACCGCATTGAAAGCAATGTCACAAGTCGGGCAATCATTACAACATCCCATGTAATATATAATAAATGGGGGAGATAACATAGTTGGCTTACACTCGCCATGTCACGTCAGAGTACATAAATAACATCCATCAAACAAACACTCATGGACCGACTACGACGCCAAAATAGAAAAGAACCCAACATGCGACAAGGTCCTGAATCGATAACCCCAACTAGGCACCACTACTGATCATCTGGAAAGGACACGTAGTATCGCTGAGAGTCCTCGTCGAACTCCCACTTGAGCTCGTAATCGTCAACTGGAGCGGAATCACCTGGACCTGCATCTGGAGTTGTAGTATCTGTGAGCCACAGGGACTCAGCAATCTCACACCCACGCGATCAAGACTATTTAAGCTCATAGGAATGGATAAGGCAAATATAAGTGGAGCTGCAGCAGCGACTAGCATAGGTGGCGGCTAACTTATACGCAAAAGAGAGCGAGAAGAGAAGGCGAAGCACGAGCGAGAAGCTAAAGGAACATCCTGCGCAAGCATAACTCCAACATCGTGTCCACTTCCCGGACTCCGCCGAGAAGGGGCCATCACGGTAACACACACGGTTGATTCATTTTAATTAAGTTTAGTTCAAGTCATCTACAACCGGACGTTAACAAATTCCCATCCGCCCATAACCGCGGGCACGGCTTTCGAAAGATCAATCCCTGCAGGGGGGTCCCAACTTAGCCCATAACAAGCTCTCACGGTCAACGAAGGAATAGACCTCCACCCAAGACACACCGATCAGACTCGGTATCTCGGTACAACAAGATGATTCGACAGGTTAAAACAAGTCCAGCAACACCGCCCGAATGTGCCGACAAATCCCGATAGGAGCTGCACATATCTCTTTCTCAGGGCACGCTCGGATAGGTCAAGCTACGAGTAAAACCAAACCTCAAGTTTCCCCGAGGTGGCCCCGCAGGCTGCCTGGTTCGGACCAACACTCAGAGGAGCACTGGCCCGGGGGGGGGGGTTAAAATAAGATGACCCTCGGGCTCCGGAAACCCAAGGGAAAAAGAGGCTAGGTGGCAAATGGTAAAACCAATGTTGGGCATTGCTGGAAAAGCTTTAATCAAGGCGAACTATCAAGGGGTTCCCATTATAGCCCAACCGCGTAAGGGACGCACAATCCGGGAACATAACACCGATATGACGGAAACTAGGGCGGCAAGAGTGGAACAAAACACTAGGCGAGACGCCGAGCCTTCCACCCTTTACCAAGTATATAGATGCATTAAGATAACATAGCAATATAATGATATCCCAACAAGTAAATAAATGTTCCAACAAGGAACGGCTCCAATCTTCACCTGCAGCTAACAACGCTATAAGAAGGGCTGAGCAAAGCGGTAACATAGCCAATCAACGGTTTGCTAGGACCATGGTGGGTTAGAGGTTCAACATGGCAATTGGGAGGCTGACAAGAAAAAGGTAGGCATCGTTGCAGTGGCAAAGCAAAAGAGCGAGCAAACTAGCATAGCAAAGATAGTAGTGATTTCGAGGGTATGATCATCTTGCCTGCACAGTTGTCAGAGTTGACTGGATCCTCACAAGCAAACTCAACGGGCTCCTCGGTAGCGAACTCGTCTCCCGGCTCTACCCAAAGACAAACAAGCAACAAGGATACAATCAACCACGGGCAAGACCAAGCGATATGATGAAATGACGATATGCTATGCGGGATGCGATGCGGGATGCAAAATGCAAGATATGACAGGAAATGCATGAACCTGGCATCAACTTGGAAAACCAAGTGTGCCACTGGATAGAGGGGATGAAATCGCTTGAAAACGATATAAAGATCATTGGAATCGGAGTTACGGTTTGGAAATGGCAAGCGTTTTAAGATATGACACCGGTCTGCGATTTACAGCAAGTATGCATCTAAATGCAACGAAATGAGCATGCTACAGCCACCAAACATGAAAACAAAATACATGGAACTGAAGTACACAAGATGGTTGACAAAACACTAGCACTGAGCCATAGGCAAATTCATCCATTAAGAGGTTCAAACAAGCATGGCTAAAACGCAAATGCAAAACAGATTTCAGACTTAGTGAAATTAACACTAGTCTAAAATTTCAGGTCACGATGCTCTCTTCGGAGCAGCAAAACAACATGATAGAGAACCTGAACATGACAAGTAAGAACATGGCATGGAGCTACTCATCAAGCTTAACAAAACACCCAAAGTGACCTGGGGCCAAAAGGGTTCACAAAATACTCTACCGAGCTCACGAACATCGCTCGAACACAATCAGTTTTCAGACTTAGTGGAAACTGAGACATGCTGAAATTTAACTCACGAAGGCATGTAAACGAGCTCGATGCACTCGCTACGGTGCAAGTCATGGCAAGGAAAGCATATAACCAGCAAGAAGGCACAAAGTGCTAGCTACACATGGCAAGAACAAAGGCATAGCATGCATGGAACACTAACGGTAGCATCGGCAAAATCGCAAACAAGTTGACGATCTGCCCAGATTAACAACGAAGCAAAAGTTGAGCTCGATTGAGTCAACCTAGAGCACTCCACATATGCAAACAAAGACATGGATGGATAGAGCATAACATAAATATCAAAACTCCCTTACTGATCATCCTCAAAAGAGGCACGGATCACTAGGAAACAAGCTGGACATATGGCATCATGAACTAAAATATCCCAGACTTAGTGAAAATCACTAAGTCCCTGAAATCTGCAATCTCAGGTACCTCTCTTCGCAAGCTTGCACAAGACAACACACACATCCTAAAAATGCATGGGTGACACCTCTGGAAAGAAGAAAAAATGCTTCACAATTCATCCCAAAGGGGCACAGGCATATCATGCACGAATTAAACATGACAAAAATGACAAGAGTGCATGATGAACTAACGGATCTGCAATTTAACTCACGAAGCCTCCTTCTAACAGCATTTAGAGTATCAAGATGACCTCAAATGCAAATGATGCAATGGAATGAAATGATGTACATGTTGAGGCGAAGATTTTGATATATCATACGCCCAAAACGGAGCTAC
>NC_057806.1:469415209-469445954 GCF_018294505.1 Triticum aestivum | reverse complement strand
GGACACGTCCGTCGGCGCGGATCTGGCGGGGATGATTTTTTTTAGGGTTTCGGGGAGAGGGAGAGATCCGAAAACGGAGGGGTGTATATATAGGCATAGAGGGAGCTAGGAGAGTCCAAATGAGGTGCGGTTTTCGCCCACACGATCGTGATCGAACGACCGAGACGATGGAGCAGAGTTTGGTGGGTTTTGGGCCAAATTTGGGGGGTGTTGGGCTGCAACACACACGAGGCCTTTTCGGTCCCTCGGTTAACCGTTGGAGTATTAAACGAAGTCCAAATGATACGAAACTTGACAGGCGGTCTACCGGTAGTAAACCGAGGCCGCTTGGCAAGTCTCGGTCCAATCCGGAAATGTTTAATCCCCACACAAGAAAGAAAGCTAGAAATGACCACCGGAGGAGAACGAAGCGCCGGAATGCAAAACGGACAACGGGGAAAATGATCGAATGCATGAGATGAACATGTATGCAAATGCAATGCACGTGATGACATGGTATGAGGTGCATGAAAACGAAAACAACACACGGAGAAAAGGACCCGAACCCGAGAAATAAATATAACTTGACACCGGAAACGGCAAGAGTTGGAGTACAAATGGGGAAAGTTACATCTGGGGCGTTACACTAGGGATCCTCGATATCAAAACCCAAAACATAGCTCTACTTCTCAAAATTCTGCATAGCTTCTATAACAAGCATGACATCCCATGGGTCCATCTGATCTGGAATACATATTACAACAACAAGGCGCCCCATGCTACGGATGCTTGTGGCTCTTTCTGGTGGAAAGATGTCATGAACTTGAGCGACATTTATCGTGGGATCACTATGGTACAAACTTGCACGGGCGACACCGCGCTGTTCTGGAAGGATCTCTGGAGTGACCAGCTACATGAAGAAGCTTTCCCTCGGGCTTTCTCTTTCACCAAACTTGAGGATGCTTCGGTTATTGACTTCTTGGCGATAGCCAACATCCACACTGGCTTTCACCTTCCCCTGACTCCGCTGGCACGACAAGAACTTCAACAACTACAGGCCCAAACTGCAGACACCACCCCGGACGGCGACAAACCTGACCAGTGGACCTATCCCTGGGGAGCCAAATACACTTCGGCCAGATACTATAAATTCGTATTCAGGAATGTCTCGGCTGATCCAGCATTTTCTTGGCTATGGGACTCTAAATGCACGACCAAGATCAAAGTGTTTGCATGGCTACTCCTAGCAGATAGAATCAACACGAGAAACATGTTGAAAAGGAGGCACTACAACATCAGAAACAACGTCAACTGTGTTATTTGTAGCTGCAATGTGGAAGAAACCGTTGAGCACCTTTTCTTCAACTACCTCTTTAGCCAAAGATGCTGGACTACGCTTGGTATTTCTTGGCCAAACAATGGAAATAGGTTGCAGCTTATCCGAGGTGGAAGACTCCGTTGGCTCTCGCCATTGTTCATGGAAATCTTCATGTTAGCCGCCTGGAGCATCTGGAAAGAACGCAATGGAATTATCTTCAGAGGCATCCCCCCCCACCTTCACTTCTTGGAGGGCTAGACTGCAAAATGACCTAGATTTACTACGCCATAGGGTCAAGCCCCCCTAGTAGAGTTTATCTCTTCCTTCCTTGCAACAAATTTGTAACCACCTCCACCTTACTCTCCCCTCTTGGGGTTCTGACACACATCCACCCTTGTACTGACCCACCTTGTAATCATGTAAAATGACACTTTGACAAAGTGATATAATATATGTGTCAATAGGATCCTTTCCTACTATCTTTAACCCCTTCAAAAAAACAATATAAGGTCTGAACTTATAACAAGCAAATACAACTGCTAAAAATTCTTTTTCAGTAGTAGCATAATTTCTCTGGGCACTATCTAGAGTTTTACAAGCATATTGGATAACATTTAATTTCTTATCAACTCTTTGCCCTAGAACAACACCTACAACATAATCACTAGCATCACACATTATTTCAAAGGGTAAATTCCAATCAGGTGGCTGAACAATAGGTGCAGAGATCAAGATATGACCAAGGAAACTTCTTATACCTTTAATGTCCTTGGGACACGACATCTTTTCAATATCATCAACTTTAGCTTTGTCAACCTCAATACCTCTTTCAGAAATTTTATACCGCAAGACAATATCTTCATTAACCATAAAGTGGCACTTCTCCCAATTCAAAACGATATTAGTTTCTTCACATCTCTGCAAAACTCGATCAAGGTTGCTCAAGCAATCTTCAAAAGAGGATCCATAAACGGAGAAATCATCCATGAATACCTCACAAATCTTTTCACAAAAGTTAGAGAATATAGCCATCATGCATTTTAAAAGGTAGCAAGCGCATTACATAAACCAAAAGGCATACGTCTATAAGCAAAAGTACCGAAAGGGCAAGTAAAAGTGGTCTTTTCTTGATCCTCCACTGACACAGGTATTTGAGAGAAACCAGAGTAACCATCTAGAAAGCAAAAATGTGTTTGTTTTGATAATCTTTCCAGTATTTGATCAATAAAAAGCAAAGGGTAATGCTCTTTTTTAGTAGCTTTATTTAATTTGCGAAAATCAATTACCATCCTATAACCTGTAATAATTCCTTGCGGGATCAATTCATCTTTATCATTAGGAATGATGGTAACACCTCCCTTCTTAGGGACACAATGGACAGGACTTACCCACTGCCTATCAGCAGCGGGATAAATTATACCTGCCTCAAGGAGCTTTAATATTTCCTTTCTTACCACTTCTTTCATCTTAGGATTTAGCTGTCATTGGTGATCAATAACTGGTTTGGCATCTTTCTCCAAATTTATTTTATGTTGACATAGAGTGGGACTAATGCCCTTAAGATCATCAAAAGTATATCCAATAGCAGCACGGTGCTTCTTCAGAATTTTCAATAATTTCTCTTCCTCCTTCTCTGAAAGGTTAGCACTAATAATAACAGGATATATCTTCTTTTCATCAAGATAAACATATTTAAGAGTAGCAGGTAATAGTTTAAGCTCAAACACGGGATCACCCTTGGGTGGAGGAGGATACCCTAGAATTTCAACAAGCAAGTTGTGTTTCAGAATAGGTCCCTGTTTAAAGAATACTTCATCTATTTCCCTTCTTTCATTCATAAACATATCATTTTCATGGTCTAGCAAATATTGTTCTAAAGGATCAGTAGGAGGCACGACAATAGAAGCAAGACCAATAATTTCATCTTTACTAGGCAATTCCTCATCATGGGGTTGTCTACAAAATTTAGCGAAATTAAACTCATGAGACATATCCCCTAAACCAACAGAAACAATATCCTTATTGCAGTCTATCTCAGCATTAACAATATTCAGGAAGGTTCTACCAAATATAATGGGACAAAAGCTATCTTGTGGGGAACCAAGAACAAGAAAATCAGCAGGATATTTAACCTTCCCACACAAGACTTCAACATCTCTAACAATCCCAATTGGTGAAATAGTGTCTCTATTGGCAAGCTTAATTGTAACATCGATATCTTCTATCTTAGCAGGTGCAATATCATGCATAATTTCTTTGTATAAGGAATGGGGTATTGCACTTGCACTAGCACCCATATCACATAAGCCATGATAGCAATGATCTCCTATTTTAACAGAAATAACAGGCATGCCTACAACAGGTCTATGTTTATTTTTAGTATCAGGTCTAGCAATTCTAGAAGTCTCATCACATAAGTAAATAACATGACCATCAATATTATCAGCCAAGACATCCTTAACTGTAGCAATATCAGGTTCAACTTTAATTTGTTCAGGGGGTTTGGGTGTCTTAATATTTCTCTTGTTAACTACAGTTGAAGCTTTAGCATGATCCTTTATTCTAACAAGGAAAGGTGGTTTCTCAACATAAGCTGTAGGAACAACATGATCATTATAAGTGATAGTCTTTTCTTCAACTTTAATAGGTGCAACTACTTTTAATTCAATGGGAGGATTATATTTAAACCACTTCTCCTTAGGGAGATCAACATGAGTAGCAAATGATTCACAGAAAGAAGCTACTATCTCAGAGTCAAGTCCATATTTAGTGCTAAATTCATGGAAAGCATCGGTCTCCATAAAAGATTTAACACAATCAAACTTAGGTGTTATACCTGTCTAAGGAGTCAATCTTCAGAGTTGCATTTAATTCTTTCCAATAAATCCCATTTGAATTCAATAGTCTTCATCATAAAAGATCTAGTACAAGAAGTATCGAGCATGGAGCGGTTACTGAGAGAAAGCCGAGCATAATTTTTTTGAATAATCATTTCTCTTGAGAGCTCATGATTGGGGCATGAATATAACATTGACTTAAGCCTCCCCAAGCTTGAGCGATGCTTTCTCCTTCGCGAGGCCAAAAATTATATATATATAATTATGATCACGATGAACAAGATGCATAGGATAAAACTTCTGATGAAATTCCAATTTCAATCGCTTGTAGTCCCATGATCCCATATCATCACATAGCCTATACCATGTCAATGCATCTCCATTCAAAGATAAAGGGAAGACCTTCTTCTTGATAACATCCTCGGGAATACCTGTAAGCTTAAATAATCCACAAACTTCATCCACATAGATTAAGTGTAAATCAGGATGCAATGTTCCATCTCCTGCAAAAGGATTAGCTAGCAGTTTCTCTATCATACCCGAAGGAATTTCAAAGTAAACATTTTCAGCAGGTTCAGTAGGTTGAGGAGCAACTCTTTGCTCTACTGGTCGGGGTGAAGATACACCGAACAAACCCCTCAAAGGATTATGTTCCATAGTAACAAGTGACAGTAAATTTCAGCACACTATATAAATTTTCCCTCATCAAATTCCACCTACCAAAGGCGCTTCACTCCCCGGCAACGGCGCCAGAAAAGAGTCTTGATGTCCCACAAGTATAGGGGATCTATCGTAGTCCTTTCGATAAGTAAGAGTGTCGAACCCAATGAGGAGCAGAAGGAAATGATAAGCGGTTTTCAGCAAGGTATTCTCTGCAAGCACATGAATTATTAGTAACAGATAGTTTTCTGATAAGGTAATTGGTAACGAGTAACAAGTAATAAAAGTAAATAAGGTGCAGCAAGATGGCCCAATCCTTTTTGTAGGAAAGGACAAGCCTGGACAAACTCTTATATGAAGGAAAGCGCTCCCGAGGACACATGGGAATTATCGTCAAGCTAGTTTTCATCACGATCATATGATTCGCGTTCGGTACTTCGATAATTTGATATGTGGGTGGACCGGTGCTTGGGTACTGTCCTTACTTGGATAAGTATCCCACTTATGATTAACCCCTATTGCAAGCATCCGCAACTACAACAGAAGTATTAAGGTAAACCTAACCATAGCATGAAACATATGGATCCAAATCAGCCCCTTACGAAGCAACGCATAAACTAGGGTTTAAGCTTCTGTCACTCTAGCAACCCATCATCTACTTATTACTTCCCAATGCCTCCCTCTAGGCCCAAACAAATGGTGAAGTGTCATATAGTCGACGTTCACATGACAATACTAGAGGGATGACAACATACATCTCATCAAAATATCAAACCAATACCAAATTCACATGACTACTAATAGCAAGACTTCTCCCATGTCCTCAGGAACAAACGTAACTACTCAAAAAGCATATTCATGTTCATAATCAGAGGGGTATTAATATGCATAATGGATCTGAACATATGATCTTCCACCATGTAAACCAACTAGCATCAACTACAAGGAGTAATCAACACTACTGGCAACCCACAGGTACCAATCTGAGGTTTGGATACAAAGATTGGATACAAGAGATGAACTAGGGTTTGAGATGAGATGGTGCTGATGAAGATGTTGATGGAAATTAACCCCCTCCCGACGAGAGGATCGTTGGTGATTACGATGGTGATGATTTCCCCCTCCCGGAGGGAAGTTTCCCCGGCAGAACAGCTCCGCCGAAGCCCTACATTGGTTTCGCCTCATGGCGGCGGAGTTTCGTCCCATGAGCTTGCTTATGATTTTTCCTTGGACGAAAGACTCCATATAGCCAAAGATGGGCATCGGAGGGCCACCAGGGGGCCCATGATGCAAGGGGGCGAACCCAGGGGGTAGGGCGCGCCCCCACCCTCGTGGCTGGTGGGTGGCCCCCCTCCTGTGCTTTCTTCGCTCAGTATTTTTTATATATTCTAAAAATAACTTCCGTAAAGTTTTAGGACTTTTGGAGCTATGCAGAATAGGTCTCTAATATTTGCTCCTTTTCCAGCCCAGAATTCCAGCTACCAGCATTCCCCCGCTTCATGTAAACCTTGTAAAATAAGAGAAAATAGGCATAAGTATTGTGTCATAATGTGTAATAACAACCCATAATGCAATAAATATCGATATAAAAGCATGATGCAAAATGGACGTATCAGTATCCTCCATGCTATGCGGGTTATTCTCAAGAGGAGTGGACTCCGCTCCTCACTCACGAGAAAATGGCTGGTTACCGGGATGCCCAGTCCCATGCTCAAATCAAATCAAAATAATTGCAAATAAAACTCCCCAAGGATTGTTGTTAGTTGGAGGCACCCATTGTTTCGGGCAAGCCATGGATTGATGCTTGTTGGTGGTGGGGGAGTATAAACTTTACCATTCTACTTGGGAACCGCCTATAATGTGTGTAGGATGGAAGATATCAAGATCTCTCGGTTGTTATGTTGACAATGAAAGTATACCGCTCAAAATATTATTCATATCTATTTCAAAACCGAGCTCTGGCACCTCTACAAATCCCTGCTTCCCTCTGTGAAGGGCCTATCTATTTACTTTTATGTTGAGTCATCATCCTCTTATTAAAAAGCACCAGTTGGAGAGCACAACTATCATTTGCATTCATTACTGTTAGTTTACATTGAGTATGACTTGACTGGATCTCTTTTACCATGAATTATAATGTCTAGTCAGTCCTTGATCTTTAAAGGTGCTCTGCATTTATGTTTTGCGGTCTCAGAAAGGGCTAGCGAGATACCATCTTTTTATATCATATTATGATTGTTTTGAGAAAGTGCTGTTATCCGAGATTTGTTATTATTGCTCACTAGTTGATTATGCCATTGACATGAGTAAACATGAGACCTAAATGTTATTGTGAATATGGTTAGTTTATAATCTGTGCTGAAAGCTTGAATGCTGGCTTTACATATTTACAACACAAGAGCAAACAGAGTTTGTAAAAGTTTTTCTTTATCACTTTCAGTTTGTCAACTGAATTGCTTGAGGACAAGCAAAGGTTTAAGCTTGGGGGAGTTGATACGTCTCCAACGTATCTATTTTTCCGAACACTTTTGCCCTTGTTTTGGACTCTAACTTGCATGATTTGAATGGAACTAACCCGGACTGAAGCTGTTTTCAGCAGAATTGCCATGGTGTTATTTTTGTGCAGAAATAAAAGTCCTCGGAATGACCTGAAAATCAATGGAGATTATTTTTGGAATATATTAAAAATACTGGAAGAAGAATCCACGTCAGGGGGCCCACACCCTGTCCACGAGGGTGGGGGCGCGCCTACCCCACTGGGCGCGCCCCCTGCCTCGTGGCCCCCCTCACGCTCCACCGACCTCAACTCCAACTCCATATATTCGTGTTCGGGGAGAAAAAAATCAGAGAGAAGGATTCATCGCGTTTTATGATACGGAGCCGCCGCCAAGCCCTAAACTCTCTCGGGAGGGCTGATCTGGAGTCCGTTCGGGGCTCCAGAAAGGGGAATCCGTCGCCATCGTCATCATCAACCTTCCTCCATCACCAATTTCATGATGCTCACCACCGTGCGTGAGTAATTTCATCGTAGGCTTGCTGGACGGTGATGGGTTGGATGAGATTTATCATGTAATCGAGTTAGTTTTGTTACGGTTTGATCCCTAGTATCCACTATGTTTTGAGATTGATGTTGCTATGACTTTGCTATGCTTAATGCTTGTCACTAGGGCCTGAGTGCCATGATTTCAGATTTGAACCTATTATGTTTTCATGAATATATGTGAGTTCTTGATCCTATCTTGCTAGTCTATAGTCACCTATTATGTGTTATGATCCATTAATCCCGAAGTGACAATAATCGGGATACTTACCGGCGATGACCGTAGTTTGAGGAGTTCATGTATTCACTATGTGTTAATGCTTTGGTCCGGTACTCTATTAAAAGGAGGCCTTAATATCCCTTAGTTTCCAATAGGACCCCGCTGCCACGGGAGGGTAGGACAAAAGATGTCATGCAAGTTCTTTTCCATAAGCACGCATGACTATATTCGGAATACATGCCTACATTACATTGATGAACTGGAGTTAGTTCTGTGTCACCTTATGTTATAACTGTTGCATGATTGATCGCATCCGACATAATTCTCCATCACCGATCCAATGCCTATGAGCTTTCCATATATTGTTCTTCCCTTATTTACTTTTCCGTTGCTACTGTTACAATTACTATAAAACCAAAACTGCTACCGTTACTTTTGCCACCGTTACCACTACTATCATATTACTTTGCTACTAAATACTTTGCTGCAGATATTAAGTTTACAGGTGTGGTTGAATCGACAACTCAGCTGCTTATACTTGAGAATATTCTCTGGCTCCCCTTGTGTCGAATCAATAAATTTGGGTTGAATACTCTACCCTCGAAAACTGTTGCGATCCCCTATACTTGTGGGTTATCAACCGAGAAACACGACCATGAGGCAAGCTCATCCTCGGGGCGGTGCCGGATGACCCCGTTCACTGTGACACTGCCTGGGGCTACGACATCTCAGCATGAACACGTGTATGTGGCTGTCGACCAGAGCCAACACTATTGGGAGCAGGTCATCCCTGTTCCCTGGTCGGACGTATACTTGCCGAAGGGCTGGCATTTGAACCCGAAAAGGGTTCCAATGTCGGTCGTTCCGGCCTCCGGACGCGTGCGGGAGGAGGATATCCCCCGCCATCGCGCTCAGCTCCCCAAATGAACTCCACCACGACCAGGCGTCTGCCCAAGACATCCTATATTGGGGCACCTAGTTCCACAACAAGAATGACCAGCGGGGCCGGTCATTCATCGCCGCTCCAGCGCCCCGACACGCGCGTGTGATACGTCTTCGTCGTATATTTTTTCATGCCAATATGTTACAACTTTCATATACTTTTGGCAATACTTTATATTATTTTTGGGACTAACATATTGATCTAGTGCGCAGTGTCAGATTCTGTTTTTTTGCATGTTTTTTGTTTTGCATAAAATCTATATCAAATGAAGTCCAAACACGTTATTATGGAATATATGTGATTTTTGGAAAGAAGAATCAACACAAGATGGTGCCCGAGGTGGCCACAAGGCAACAGGGAGCGGCTAAGGGGTAGGCCGCGTCGTGTTGCCTTGTGATTGCCTCATAAGGCGGTTGCAACCCTTCTTTCACCGCAAGAAAGATAATTTCCTGAGAAAAATCCCCTCAAAATATCGTTCCAATTGGAGTTACGGATCTTCAAAAATATAAAATACAGTGAAGGGGTCAGAAAACATATGCGAAACATAAGGGAAACACACACACAGACACACACAGACACACACACACACACACACACACACACACAGATCCAATCTCGGAGGGGCTCCTGCCCTCTGGGAGCCATGACAACCATGGACCAGAGGGGAAACCCTCCTCCCATCTAGGGGGAGACCAAGTAAGAAGAAGGAGGGAGGGCTCTCTCCCCCTCTATTCCGGTGGCACCGGAGCGTCGTTGGGGGAACCATCGTGACAACGATCTACACCAGTGATACATCTCCATCGTATCGACTTTTCCAAACTCTTTTGCCCTTGTTTTGGACTCTAATTTGCATGATTTGAATGGAACTAAACTGGACTGGCTCTATTTTCAGCAGAATTGCCATGGTGTTATTTTTGTGTCGAAATAAAAGTTCTCGGAATGACCTGAAACTTCACGAAGAATATTTTTGGAATAAATAAAAATATTGGCAAAAGAATCAACAGAAGGGGACCCATCGCCTGTCCACAAGGGTGGGGCGTCCCTCCTAGCTTGTGGGTCCCACGAAGCTCCACCGACCTCAACTTCAACTCAATATATTCATGTTCAGGGAGAAAAAATTGGAGAGAAGGATTCATCGCGTTTTACGATACAGAGCCACCGTCACCCCCCGTTCTTCATCGGGAGGCAAAATCTGGAGTCCGTTCGTGGCTCTGGAGAGGGGAAATCGTCGCCATCATCATCACCAACCTTCCTCCATCACCAATTTCATGATGCTCACCGCCGTGCATGAGTAATTCCATTGTAGCCTTGCTGGACGGTGATGGGTTGGATGAGATTTATCATGTAATTGAGTTAGTTTTGTTAGGGTTTGATCCCTAGTATCCACCATGTTCTAAGATTGATGTTGCTATGACTTTGCTATGCTTAATGCATGTCACCGCTACCTCTTGAGCACTGCGTTGGTTTTCCCTTGAATAGGAAAGGGTGATGCAGCAAAGTAGCGTAAGTATTTCCCTCAGTTTTTGAGAACCAAGGTATCAATCCAGTAGGAGGCCACACGCAAGTCCCTCGTACCTACACAAACAAATAAGAACCTCGCAACCAACGCGATAGAGTGGTTGTCAATCCCTTCACGGTCACTTACGAGAGTGAGATCTGATAGAGATAATAATGATAATATAGATATTTTTGGTATTTTTATGATATAGATTGAATGGAAAAATTGCAAAGTAAAATAGATTGGAAACTTATATGATGGAGAATATACCCGGGGGCCATAGGTTTCACTAGTGGCTTATCTCAAGATAGCATAAGTATTATGGTGGGTGAACGAATTACTGTCGAGCAATTGATAGAAAAGCGAATAACTATGAGAATATCTAGGCATGATCATGTATATAGGCATCACGTCCGTGACAAGTAGACCGACTCCTGCCTGCATCTACTACTATTACTCCACACATCGACCGCTATCCAGCATGCATCTAGAGTATTAAGTTCATAAGAACAGAGTAACGGATTAGGTAAGATGACATGATGTAGAGGGATAAACTCAAGCAATATGATATAAACCCCATCTTTTTATCCTCGATGGGAATAGTACAATATGTGTCGTTTCCATTTCTGTCACTGGGATCGAGCACCGCAAGATTGAACCCAAAGCTAAGCACTTCTCCCATTGCAAGAAAGATCAATCTAGTAGGCCAAACCAAACTTATAATTTGAAGAGACTTGCAAAGATAACCAATCATGCATAAAAGAATTCAGAGAAGATTCAAATATTGTTCATAGATAGACTTGATCATAAACCCACAATTCATCGGATTTCGACAAACACACCGCAAAAAGAGTTACATCTAATAGATCTCCACAAAGATCGAGGAGAACATTGTATTGTGATCCAAAGAGAGAGAAGAAGCCATCTAGCTACTAGCTATGGACCCAAAGGTCTGAAGTAAACTACTCACACATCATCGGAGGGGCCATGGAGTTGATGTAGAGGCACTCCGTGATCGATGCCCCCTCCGGCGGAGCTCCGGAAAAGGCCCCAAGATGGGATCTCTTGGGTACAAAAGGTTGCGGCGGTGGAAATAAGGTTTCGTGGTGCTCCTGGATGCTTTCGGGGTATGTGAACATATATAGGAGGAAGAAGTAGGTTGGTTGAGCCACGAGGGGCCCACGAGGGGGAGGGCGTGCCCCCTGCCTCGTGGACACCTTGTTCGTTTCTTGATGTCCACTCCAAGTCCTCTGGATCACGTTTGTTCCAAAAATCACGCTCCCGAAGGTTTCATTCCGTTTGGACTCTGTTTGATATTCCTTTTCTGCGAAACACTGAAATAGGCAAAAAAACAGCAATTTGCACTGGGCCTTGTGTTAATAGGTTAGTCCCAAAAATAATATAAAAGTGTAAAATAAAGCCCATTAACATCCAAAACACATAATATAATAGCATGGAACAATAAAAAATTATAGATACGTTGGAGACGTATCAGTCACTAGGGCCCGAGTGCCATGATTTCAGATCAAAACCTATTATGTTTTCATGAATATATTTGTGTTCTTGATCCTTCATAACCCACAAGTATAGGGAATCGCAACTGTTTTCAAGGATAGAGTATTCAACCCAAATTTATAGATTCGACACAAGGGGAGCTGATGACCCACAAGTATAGGGGATCTATCGTAGTCCTTTCGATAAGTAAGAGTGTCGAACCCGACGAGGATCAAAAGGAAATGATAAGCGGTTTCCAGCAAGGTATTCTCTACAAGCACTGAAATTATAGGTAACAGATAGTTTTGTGATAAGATAATTGGTAACGAGCAACAAGTAACAAAAGTAAATAAAGTGCAGCAAGGTGGCCCAATCCTTTTTGTAGCAAAGGACAAGCCTGAACAAACTCTTATATAGAGAAAAGCGCTCCCGAGGACACATGGGAATATCGTCAAGCTAGTTTTCATCACGTTTATATGATTCGCGTTCGGTACTTTGATAATCTGATATGTGGGTGGACCGGTGCTTGGGTACTGTCCTTACTTGGACAAGCATCCCACTTATGATTAACCTCTATTGCAAGCATCCGCAACTACAACAAAAGTATTAAGGTAAACCTAACCATAGCATGAAACATATGGATCCAAATCAGCCCCTTACGAAGCAACGCATAAACTAGGGTTTAAGCTTCTGTGACTCTAGCAACTCATCATCTACTTATTACTTCCCAATGCCCTCCTCTAGGCCCAAATAATGGTGAAGTGTTATGTAGTCGACATTCACATAACACCACTAAAGGAGAAACAACATACATCTCATCAAAATATCGAATGAATACTGAGGGAGTCCTGGATTAGGGGGTCTCCGGACAGCCAGATTATCTCCATTGGCCGGACTGTTATACTATGAAGATACAAGATTGAAGACTTTGTCTCGTGTCCGGATGGGACTCTACTTGGCGTGGAAGGCAAGCTAGGCAATACGTATATGGATATCTCCTCCTTTGTAACTGACCTTGTGTAACCCTAAACCTCTTCGGTGTCTATATAAACCGAAGGGTTTTAGTACGTAGGACAAGAATCACAACATACAATCATACTGTAGGCTAGCTTCTAGGGTTTAGCCTCTCTGATCTCATGGTAGATCTACTCTTGTAACACCCATATCTTCAATATTAATCAAGCAGGACGTAGGGTTTTACCTCCATCAAGAGGGCCCGAACCTGGGTAAAACTTCGTGTCCCTTGCCTCCTGTTACCATCCGGCCTAGACGCACAGTTCGAGACCCCCTACCCGAGATCCGCCGGTTTTGACATCGACATTGGTGCTTTCATTGAGAGTTCCTTTGTGTCGTCGCCGTTAGGCTTGATGGCTCCTACTATCATCGATAGCGATGCGGTCCAGGGTGAGACTTTTGTCCCCGGACAGATCTTCGTATTCGGAGGCTTTGCACTGCGGGCTAATTCGCTTGGCCATCTGGAGCAGATTGAAAGCTACGCCCCTGGCCATCAGGTCAGATTTGGAAGTTTCAATTACACGGCCAACATCCATGGGGACTTGATCTTCGACGGATTCGAGCCACAGCCGAGCGCGCCGCACTGTCGCGATGGGTATGACCTAGCTCTGCCATCGGACGGTACCCCAGAGGCCGCGCCTGCATCAGCTCCGACCCTTAGCTCGGAGCCAGCTGCGCCAATCGAGGACAGGTGGCTAGACACCGCCTCAGGGGCTGCAGTCTCGACGGCGATCAAGCCAAACACCAGCATAATCCTCTGCGCAGCCCGTGACTCCAAGGTGTCGGACTCTCCTCCGGACCCCGAACCATCCGCGCCCCTGCCAATCGAATCCGATTGGGCGCCGATCATGTAATTCACCGCTGCAGATATCTTTCAGCACTCGCCCTTCGGTGACATTCTGAATTCACTAAGGTCTCTCTCTTTGTCAGGAGAGCCCTGGCCGGATTATGGCCAACAGGACTGGGATGCGGACGACGAAGAAATTCGACGCCCACCCACCACCCACTTTGTAGCCACTGTCGATGATTTAACCGACATGCTCGACTTCGACTCCCAAGACATCGACGGTATGGACGATGATGTAGGAGACGAACATGAACCAGCACCTATAGGTCACTGGAAAGCCACCTCAGCGTATGACACATACATGGTGGATACACCCAATGAAGGCAACAGTGACGAGATAGTGGAGGATGACCCCTCCAAGAAGCAACCCAAGTGCCGACGTCAGCAGCGCCGCTCTAAGTCCCGCCAAAGCAAAAGTGGTGATACCGGCACAGGAGATAATAACACTCCGGATAGCGCCGAAGACAACAAAAATCCCCTCCAGCAAGAGTTAGATTAGGAGGATGAAGGAGCCAGCTCTCCTGAGAGAGCGGCTGGCGGAGAGGAGGGGGATGACAATTACATGCCCCCCTCCGAAGACGAGGCAAGCCTCGGCGACGATGAATTCGTCGTACCAAAAGATCCCGTCAAACAAGAGCGCTTCAAGCGCAGGCTTATGGCCACGGCAAATAGCCTGAAGAAAAAGCAGCAGCAGCTTCAAGATGATCAAGATCTGCTAGCTGACAAATGGACTGAAGTCCTCGCACCCGAGGAATATAAACTCGAGCGTCCCTCCAAGAGTTACCCAAGGCGCTGGTTACTACCCCGACTGGAGGAAGAAGCATATGATACGGCTGATCGGCCACCTCGTGGCCGCGATAGAGAGGCATTCCAGCCAAAAGCTCAGCCTCCACCCCAACGCCATCCAAATAAAAAGGCATGGGGAGATATGCCAGACCTGCGAGACATATTGGAGGACAAAGCAAATCATTCAAGATCGATCTACGGATCACGAGGGCGCACCACTCTACGAGACGGTAAACGTCACGCCGGATACAGTAAAAGCAAATCCGGCCGGGCCGAACACAGCGGGCACGACCCATACGAGCTGCGTCGCGATATAGCCCAATACAGAGGCGCCGCACACCCCTTATGCTTCACAGACGAAGTAATGGAACATCAATTCCCAGAAGGTTTCAAACCTGTAAACATTGCATCATACGACGGCACAAGAGATCCCGCGGTATGGATTGAGGACTTCCTCCTCCACATCCACATGGCCCACGGTGATGACTTACATGCCATCAAATACCTCCCACTAAAACTCAAAGGACCAGCGCGTCATTGGCTTAATAGCTTGCCAGCGGACTCCATTAGCTGTTGGGAAGATCTGGAAGCCTCATTCCTCACAACTTTCAGGGCACTTATGTGCGACCATCAGACACCGATGACTTGAGCCACATAATTCAGCAGCCAGAAGAGTCGGCCAGGCAATTCTGGACTGTCCGGATGTGGAGGCCTTAGCGGCTTTCAAGCACAACATCCGAGACAAGTGGCTAGCCCGGCAGCTTGGTCAGGAAAAGCCGAAATCTATGGCAGCCCTCAAGACACTCATGACCCGCTTTTGTGCGGAAGAAGACAGCTGGTTGGCTCGCAGTAACAACATATCAAAGAACCATGGTACCTCAGATACCAAGGATGGCAACAACAGGTCATGTCGCAACAAGCATAAGCGCCGCATTAACGGCGAAAGTACTGAGGATACGGCAGTCAACGCCGGATTCAAAGGCTCTAAACCCGGTCAGCGGAAAAAGCCATTCAAACAAAGTACGCCGGGTACGTCCAGCTTGGACCGTATACTCGATCGCTCGTGTCAAATACACGGCACCCCAGACAAGCCAGCCAATCACACCAACAGGGATTGTTGGGTGTTCAACCAGGCCGGCAAGTTAATCACCGAAAACAAGGACAAGGGGCCGCATAGCGATGACGAGGAAGAACCCCGGCAGCCGCACATTGGAGGACAGAAGAGGTTTCCCCCGCAAGTGTGGACGGTGAACATGATATACGCAACCCACATCCCCAAGAGGGAGCGGAAGCGTGCGCTCAGGGACGTATATGTGTTGGAGCCATTCGCCCCAAAGTTCAACCCTTGGTCCTCCTGTCCGATCACCTTCGATCGCAGGGACCACCCCACTAGTATCCGTCATGGCGGATTCGCCGCACTGGTCCTAGACCCAATCATCGACGGATTTCACCTCACTCGAGTCCTTATGGACGGCGGCAGCAGCCTGAACCTGCTTTATCAGGACACAGTGCGCAAAATGGGTATAGACCCCTCAAGGATCAAACCCACAAAGACGACCTTTAAAGGCATCATTCCAGGCGTAGAGGCCCACTACATAGGCTCAATTACACTGGAAGTGGTCTTCGGATCCCCGGATAACTTCCGAAGCGAAGAGTTAATCTTCGATATAGTCCCGTTCCGTAGTGGTTATCACGCGCTGCTCGGACGAACCGCATTCGCTAGATTCAATGCGGTGCCACATTATGCATACCTCAAGCTCAAGATGCCAGGACCTCGCGGAGTTATTACAGTCGACAGAAACACAGAGCACTCTCTCCGAACAGAGGAGCACACCGCGGCCCTTGCAGCAGAAGCGCAAAGCAGCCTCTCAAGGCAATCTACCAGTTCGGCGTTTCAAAGCACGGACACCTTCAAGCGCGCTCGGGGCAATCGGCAAACAGACTGCCTGGCGCGATCTGAGCTCGCGTAGCAATACGGCGGCCACCCCAATCCCAGCCCAACGGCGTTGTTCGTGCCGCGCATACATAATTACGCATTAAAAATACCATGGGCATAGGTGGGGAGGGGGGCACAACTATGGCACGCCCCAAAACGCGGCCTAAACCGCACCAGGGGCTTCCCGTTTGGTTATTTTTCTTTTTCTTTCAGGACTTCAATCTCTGGAAACACTGTCCGTCAGCACTATTGCCGAACACATGATATAACAACCAAGGAGGCCGACAACTACGGAATTCCCAGGTGGATTAAAGATTTCATATAATTCCTCAGCTCGCCCTTGGAAGGGACATAGTCCTACTCTTTTGCCTATTACACTATCTGTATCACTCTGCTTTAATGCAATTTTTTAATATACAATGCATGACATTACGACTATTATCGCATTTTTGTTATATGTATACATATCTATGTGTTCATTAATGACGCCTAGCAACCATACACTCTGGTACGGCCAATGCACCAGGGGCTTACGTACCCACAATATGGTGTGAAAAGTCCAAACACTTTCACAAGTGCGGCACCCCGAACTTATAGCATTATATGCATCAGCTCCGAATCATGTCTTTGGTCAAATGTTGGGTTTGCCCGGCTCCTATGTTTTGGTACCTTACGTTCCGCTCTATCGGCTAAGGTAGCGCTAGGAGAACTACTGCGATTGTGCCCCGGTTCTGCCGGGCCGAGCACCTCAGTAGAGAAAGCTAAAACTGACTGTCATGATAAGGCAAGAGACTGGTCGCTGTTCGGCGAGGTTTTTCGAGTCCCTAAAGACTTATGCCGCTTACGGCGAGGGGCCAGCTCCGTCCGGCTTACAGGTGTGTATCGCGCCCCGAATTCGGCCTTCCAAATACCAGGGGCTTCGCCGAAATTTAAAATTATAGAATTCTATGGCTAAGTGAGAGTGATAAAGCATTATTAGTCCGATTGCCTTGTTCGTTGTGCTGAGCACCTCCCTCGAAGGACCCAAACATGGGAACAAGAGTGCTCAGGTTTATCCCGAATACCCCAGCACTCGTGGTATGGGGGCAGAAGCCGAGGACTAGCCATCTCTCAGATTGGATAAACAGCCAAACAGAAGGTAATATTTTAAATTCACACAAGCGTTGCATAGCACATATGAAACAAGTTTTCATCACACAGATAAAAAACGAGCAAGTCTCATTCAAACATTACATTTTGTGAACAATCATCCGTGATAAGACGGGCGCCCGACAGAACACCCTCGTAGTACATCTCGGGGTGGCGGTGCTCCTTGCCCTCCGGCGGCCCCTCCTTGATCAGCTTCACGGCGTCTAGCTTGACCCACTGCGTTTTTACACGGGCGAAGGCCCGGCGTGCACCTTCAATGCAGACGGATCACTTGACGACCTGCAGCCGTGGGCAGGCATCCACAAGCCGCCTCACCAGGCCAAAGAAGCTGTTCGGAAGGGCATCGCCAGGCCACAACCGGACTATGAAGCCCTTCATGGCCTGATCGGCCGCCTTATGTAGCTCGGCCATCTGCTTGAGCTGGTCACTCATCGGCATCGGATGTTCGGCCTCAGCATACTGAGACCAGAACAGCTTCTCCGTCGAGCTATCGTCCTCGGCCTGGTAAAATTGTGCGGCATCGGACACACTGCGGGGCAAATCTGCGAATGCTCCTGAAGAGCTCCGGATCCGGGTAAGTAATTGATAATTTACTTTTACATGCTTGCTTTGCATATAGAAAACCTTACGCGCCGCTATCTTCTTTATCGTGTCGATCTCCTGAAGGGCCTTCTGGGCCTCGGCCTTGGCACTCTTCGCGCTCTCACGGGCCGCGGCAAGCTCAGACTCTCGCGTCTTCAAGTCAAGCTCCAACGCCTCGTGCTTCATCACGAGAGCCTGGAGCTCTTGCTGCACCTCGCCCACCCGAGCCTCGTGCCTCTCATGCTCGGTGCGCTCCTGGACCGCCTTCTCTTCGGCCTGGGACATCGCTTGCTTCAGGGTCGCCACCTCGGTCGTGGCCCCTAGCAAACATACAATGACCCTGTCATTTAGCAATCGCGTCCTTTTTCTCATCTATAGACGGGGTATTACTTACCCTTGTTCTCCTCGAGCTGCCTCTTAGCAAGGTCGAGCTCTTTCTAGGACCCCTCGAGGGCCTCCTTCAGTACGGCGACCTCCGCAGTTAGTGCGGTGGACGCCAACAGTGAAGCCTGCATATGCATATTGACATACTTATATTAGACTCCTGTGATATTATTTGATCCTCTGTTCGGCATTTCTTTGTGAACACCGAAGAAAGCATCAGGGGCTACTGTCTATGCGGTAATATTTCTACTACATTTTAAAACACTTACCTTGAAGCCTGTTAGAAGGCTAGTACAGGCTTCAGTCAATCCGCTCTTGGCGGACTGAACCTTCTGGATCACCGCACTCATGATAGTGCGGTGCTCCTCCTTGATGGAAGCGCTGCAAAGCGCTTCCAACATAGTGTCCGGCGCCTCTGGATGGACAGAGGTCACCGGCATAGGCGTCTCACCCCCCTTAGAAGGGGACCTCCTGCCCGAGCTCGGAGCCGTTGGAGGGTCCGGCGCGGTGTTCGGCTGAGGGCCGAACTCGGAGCTCTCGGGGACCCCGTCCCCTCGGCTCCTGGAGTCCGGAAGGTCGCCTTGAGGCGCCTCCGGGACTGTCCCCCCAATCCGGTGCCTCTTAAGACAGCGCCTCGGCGTCGTCGGCTGGATGAGGGGAGGTGGCGGTCGGGACTGGATCGCTATCCATGTCCGACGAGCCCAGGGAGCCGTCCGAGGATACCTCGATATTGGCTCGGGGCGGCCTGCACAATTGAGTTCGGCGTTAGGGAAAGCAATGCGACAAAGGAATCCTATGGGTTACTTTGGTATCCGAATACTTATGATCTCCCCTGGGGCTTGGCCCTGGGCAACCACTCATCTTCACTTTCGTCGGCGGCGGTAGAGCTGTCCGGAAGGAGTGTCCTTCCCTTCTTGGACACTCTGGCCTCCCCAGTTGGGGCGGCCTTCCTTTTCTTGTCTCCCCCAGTTGGTGGGGGAGCCTCTTCTTCCTCTTCCTCGTCTTCGGGGGAAGAGTGCGCCGCAGACTCATCGGACGGTGAGTCCGACGACGCCTGGCGTCGGGAACTCTTTCGAGCTCCCTTGGCCTTCTGGGTCTTCTCCAGCACCTTATAAGGGGCCGGAGTCAACATCTTCGCCAGAAGGGCGTCTGCAGGGCCTTCGGGCAAGGGAGCCGGACAGTCAATTTGTCCGGCCATCTTCTGCCAGTCCTGTTAACGGCACGGAAGTTTAGATCCCGCATAGAATCAATCTACATAGAAAACAAGTATCCTGTGAAAGGTAAAACAACTTACCGCACTGGCGTGGCACTTCGCGCTGAGTCCGCGATCCTTAGTAATGGGGGGAGGGACCGCGGCACCATTGAACAACACCCTCCAGGCACCCTCCGATCCCACCGGCCTCCTCCCCCTCCTCATCTCTCCTCATCCTCCCTACTTTGTATAATGTAGTTTTTTTACTGTTTTTAGTAAGTGTTTAAAATAATTAGTAAGTAAATTGATAAACTAGTTGAACTAGTTTAGTTTTAGTATGAACTAGTTGAATTAATAGAACTAATGTATTTTTAGTAAGAAAATTCATATAACTAGTTGAACTAGTTTATTTTAGTTTATTTCTATTTATAGTAAGTTTATATTTAGTAAGAACTATTTGAATTAATAGAACTAGTTGAACATGTCACATTTGTTGTTATTTTTTAGTTTAAGCAATTATTCCCGCATCGATGTCGTTCGCTAGGGTTTTATTTGTAGGGTTTTTGTTTTTGCAGAAATCAAGGAGCCCCTCCATCATCCCCACCGTCGTCCCCGTCACCGACCCCCTCCGACCTTGAGGTGAGACCAGCCAAATCTCCATGTCAATATGAGTCCTATAAGATATGATGTAGATAAAAACAGGTATATCTTGTGTTGCTCAAATAGGACATGTGGTTGCCCAAGTACCGGTCATGTTCATGTTACACCTTCGAGTGGCCTATGTTTTGCCGGAGTGTTGATTAATTTTCGTTTCGTCAAATTTGAGGCGCTCAATATGTCCTGTTTTAGCAAACGTCATGCCAGAATTTTCCGTGAATTTTGGCATGACTTGTGCTAGAATATGTAGGAAATATCAAGTGGCCTGGATTTTCTAGAAAGATAATTAAATGATATTTCAGGTTGACTTTAAGTCTGTCGAGGCCGAAGAATCCCGACTATTGTCATGGGGTGTAATGTCATACTCGGACGGTGAAAGTCTCCCGAGGGAGTGCGATTGGTGCCACGACGACCGGGGTTTCTGCGACAGGCCTCACCTGGACGAAGGTCGGCGCTTACGCATTAAGCTCGAGGAGGCCTTCGATTGTGACACGGTAAGCTACGACGCAAAGTTTTTTTTTCATAATTAAGCTTCACTTCTACTACTTCAACGTGTAATTTTTGTCTTTTACAATTCGACTAGCTTATCCTATGCCATGCAAGACGCTATGTCTTGGAGAGGATGGGTTTTGAAGATCATGAGAGGAATGAAACAAAGAAAATTAACCTAAGGACCCACCATGGTATGGATTTTGAGGTAAATCTAGACAATTATGAGAACATATCCCATTTTGGTTGCCCGGGTTGGGAAGCACTTTGCAAGATGTATGATTTTCAAGGGGGTATGTTTGTCACCATGGATCTTGGTGATCCTGACATCGACCAAGACAATTTGGACATTTGGGTCCTTGTTGATACGCTTCCAATTCTACTGCTATGTGAGTTTCTCAAACATAGTTATTAACTAATTTATATTGTTCATTTCAAAATAGTTGACAGCTTATTTCCATTGACAGCTTATTTTCATTGTTCAAAAATGTGCGGAACATGGTAAACAGAACCTACTACGCCAATGGCTCTGAGTTAAATTATCAGGAGAAAATTCATCTGGTCGCATTTTGTACTGATCTTGAGAATTACAATATCTATAATAAAACTCTTCCACATTATGGTCAATACGTGCCACTAGTGCACGGGAAAAGAATTCTATGAGACCAGGTCTCACGCGAGACCCATCCTGATGGATGACACGTGGCATTCACAAATCACAAAGCATCTACCCCACCTCCCCACTTGAAATCAGGGGGGAAGAGATTAGATGCTTTGTGATCTGTGAATGCCACATGTCATTCATCAGGGCGGGTCTCACCTGCTAACCATGAGACCTGGTCTCATATAATTTTTCCCCTAGTGCACGCGTAGAACTACGGTAACATCCACGGAGATGCCATGGTAAGATTTTTTTACTATTAGGACATCCGTGCATCTTTTGCATAAATTCCTTTAAAACTTAACTACATTGCTAACTACGAAGTTATTACTATGTTTTTCAACAGAAAATCCCGGATGATTGTGTGCCTCATCTGATGTATCATAATGGTTGCCTCAATGTTTTGAACATACAGCCAGGTCGTCCTACGAATCTCACCTGTCCATATCGGATTACTAAAAGAGGTGGAGACATGAAAATCATAGAATGGAAAAAATGTATGGATAGTCGTAAGGAGGTACTTGGAAGCAACATTATGCGAAAGGCAAGAATTGGAGACATGATAATCTCCATTCTCCATAATGGAGAGTCAGGGGCTATCTTGTTTTATGCTATTTTACCTAAGAGAATATAGTAGGTCCTAAGAGAATGTAGTAGGTCCTATGAGGTACAATATTTATTATGTGGTACAATGTGTTAGAGTTGATGATGAGGTGTTATATGACAATGATGTATTATGATGATAAGTTGTTAATGATATGATGATGATGATGACGATGATATTTATTATATCATTGGGTGAAAGAACCGCGGATTAGTTTCATGTGGACTCATTATGATGTAAAAACAATCTCTAAATTGCTGCTGTAAGAAAACTTGTATAAAGGTGTATGAATAAAACATGAAATAAAAAATAAATAAAATATGAAATAATAGTAGCAGCGCGTGCTGGGAGAAGCGCTACTAGTAATTACCAATAGCGCTGTTTGGAGAAAACGCGACTACTAAGTTGATATAGCAGTAGCGTGGGTTAACCCACGCTACTGCTAAGCTTTAGCTATAGTGCCGTACCAGTAGCGCTCCTGCCCACGCTACTGATAGGCTTTTCCCTAGTAGTGATATGATGTTGTCCTTGTTGGGGAACGTAGTAATTTCAAAAAATTTCCTACGCACACGCAAGATCATGGTGATGCATAGCAACGAGAGGGGAGAGTGTTGTCTACGTACCCTCGTAGACCGGAAGCGGAAGCGTTAGCACAACGCGGTTGATGTAGTCGTATGTCTTCACAGCTCGACCGATCAAGCACCGAAACTACGGCACCTCCAAGTTCTAGCACACGTTCAGCTCGATGACGATCCCCGAACTCCGATCCAGCAAAGTGTCGGGGAAGAGTTCCGTCAGCACGACAACGTGGTGATGATCTTGATGTTCTACCATCGCAGGGCTTCGCCTAAGCACCGCTACAATATTATCGAGGATTATGGTGGAGGGGGCACCACACACGGCTAAGAGAACGGTCACGAAGATCAACTTGTGTGTCTATGGGGTGCCCCTGGCCACGTATATAAAGGAGTGGAGGAGGGGAGGGGCCGGCTGAGGGAGTCCTGGATTAGGGGGTGTCCGGATGGCCGGACTATACCTTTAGTCGGGCTCCTCGACTATGAAGATACAAGATTGAAGACTCCGTCTCATGTCCGGAAGGGACTTTCCTTGGCGTGGAAGGCAAGCTTGGTGATACGGATATGCAGATCTCCTACCATTGTAACCGACTCTATGTAACCCTAACCCTATTTGGTGTCTATATAAACCGGAGGGTTTTAGTCCGTAGGACAACATACACATCAACAATCATACCATAGGCTAGCTTCTAGGGTTTAGCCTCCTCGATCTCGTGGTAGATCTACTCTTGTACTACCCATATCATCAATATTAATCAAGCAGGACGTAGGGTTTTACCTCCATCGAGAGGGCCCAAACCTGGGTAAAACTTCGTGTCCCTTGTCTCATGTTACCATCCGGCCTAGACGCATAGTTCGGGACCCCCTACCCGAGATCCGCCGATTTTGACACTGACATTGGTGCTTTCATTGAGAGTTCCTCTATGTCATCGCTATCAGGCTTGATGGCTCCTACGATCATCGATAGCGATGCAGTCCAGGGTGAGACCTTCCTCCCTGGACAGATCTTCGTCTTCGGCGGCTTCGCACTGCGGGCCAATTCGCTTGGCCGTTTGGAGTAGATCGAAAGCGCCCCTGGCCGACAGGTCAGATTTGGAAGTTTAAACTACACGGCTGACATCCGCGGGGACTTGATCTTCGATGGATTCGAGCCACTGCCGAGCGCCCGCACTGTCACGACGAGCATGATCTAGCTCTGCCGCCGAACGGTGCCCAGGAGGCCGCATCCGCATCGGCTCCGACCCTTAATTCGGAGCCAACTGCGCCGATCGAGGATGGGCAGTTGGACGCCACCTCGGGGCCTACAACCCCAACGGCGGTTCAGCCAATCACCAGCCCCGCACTCCGTGAGACTTGTGACTCCAAGGAGCCAGACTCCTCTCCGGACTCCGAACCCTCCGTGCCCCTGCCGATCGAATCCGATTGGGCACCGATCATGGAGTTCACCGCCGCAGAAATCTTTCAGCACTCGCCTTTTGGTGATATCCTGAAGTCACTGAAGTCTCTCTCTTTATCAGGAGAGCCCTGGCTGGACTATGGTCAGCAAGGTTGGGGTACGGACGATGAAGAAATTCAAATCCTACCTACCACCCACTTTGTAGCCACTGTCGACGACTTAACCAACATTCTCGACTTCGACTCCGAAGATATCGACGGTATGGACGCCGATGAAGGAGATGATGAAGAACCAGCGCCTACTAGGCCCTGGAAAGCCACCTCGTCATATGACATATACATGGTGGACACCCCAAAAGAGGGAGATGGCGATGGAACAGTGGAGGATGACCCCTCCAAGAAACAGCCTAAGCGCCGGTGTCAGCGGCGCTGCTCAAAATCCCGCCAAAACAAACACGGTGATTCCAGCACGGGAGATAATAATACTCCGAAAAGCGCCAAAGAAAACCCCCTCCAGCAAGATTTAGCACGGGAGGATGGAGAAACCAGCCCTCACGAGAGAGCGGCGGGCAGAGAGGTCGAGGACGACAATTATATGCCTCCCTCCGAAGACGAGGCAAGCCTCGATAACGACGAATTCATCGTGCCAGAGGGTCCCATCGAGCAAAAGCGTTTTCAACGCAGGCTTATGGCCACGGCAAGAAGCCTTAAGAAAAAACAGCAACAACTTAGAGCTCATCAAGATTTGCTAGTCGACAGATGGACTGAAGTCCTTGTGGCCGAAGAGCATAAACTCGAACGCCCCTCTAAGAGCTACCCAAAGCGCAGGTTGCTACCCCAATTAGAGGAGGAAGCACTTGATGCGGCCGACCGACCACGCCGTGGTCGCGACAGAGAGGCCTTTCGTCCCCCCACTCAAGCCGCACCCCATACCAAGGCATGGGAATATGCGCCGGACTTACAAGACATGTTGGAGGACAAGGCAAGGCAAACAAGATTGATCTACGGATCGCGTGGGCGCCCCACGGCTCGAGACGGTAACCGTCACGCCGGCCACAAATTCGGCGGGGCCAAACACAGTAGACAAGGCTCATTGGAGCTACGTCATGATATAGCCCAGTACAGAGGCACTGCACACTCACTCTGCTTTACAGATGAAATAATGGATCATCAAATCCCCGAAGGTTTCAAACCCGTAAACATCGAATCATATGATGGCACAACAGATCCTGCGGTATGGATCGAGGATTATCTCCTTCATATCCACATGGCCCGCGACGATGATTTCCACGCCATCAAATACCTCCCACTCAAGCTTAAAGGACCAACTCGGCATTGGCTTAATAGCTTGCCAAAAGGATCAATCAGCTATTGGGAGGACCTGGAAGCCGCATTCCTCGACAATTTCCAGGGCACTTATGTGCGACCCCCAGACGCCGATGACCTAAGTCACGTCATTCAGTAGCCAGAGGAATCGGCCAGGCAATTCTGAACACGGTTCCTAACAAAGAAAAATCAAATAGTCAATTGTCCGGACGCTGAGGCCCTAGCAGCATTCAAACACAATATCCGGGACGAGTGGCTGGCCCGGCACCTTGGACAGGAAAAGCCAAAATCTATGGCAGCACTCACGACACTCATGACCCGCTTTTGCGCGGGAGAAGACAACTGGCTTGCTCGTAGCAACAATATGACCAAGAACCCTGGTAATTCGGACAGCAGGGACAGTAGTGGCAGGTCGCATCGCAACAAGCAGAAGCGCCGCATTAACAGCGACAATGCTGAGGATACGACAGTTAATGCCGGATTCAGAGGCTCTAAATCCGGTCAGCGGAAAAAGCCATTCAAAAGGAATCCTAGGGGCCCGTCCAGTTTGGACCGAATCCTCGATCGCTTGTGCCAGATACATGGCACCCCCGAAAAGCCGGCCAATCACACCAACAGGGATTGTTGGGTGTTCAAGCAGGCAGGCAAGTTAAACGCCGAAAACGAAGACAAGGGGCTGCATAGCGATGACGACGAGGAGCCCCGGCCGCCGAACAACAGTGGACAGAAGGGTTTTCCCCCACAAGTATGGACGGTGAACATGATATACGCAACCCACGTCCCCAAAAGGGAGCGGAAGCGCGCGTTAAGGGACGTATACGCGGTAGAGCCAGTCGCCCCAAAGTTCAACCCATGGTCCTCCTGCCCGATCACCTTTGATCGAAGGGACCATCCCACTAGCATCCGTCATGGCGGATTCGCCGCATTGGTTCTCGACCCAATTATTGATGGATTTCATCTCACTAGAGTCCTTATGGACGGCGGCAGCAGCCTGAACCTGCTTTACCAGGATACAGTGCAGAAAACGGGCATAGATCCCTCGAGGATTAAGCCCACCAAAATGACCTTTAAAGGCGTAATACCAGGTGTCGAGGCCAACTGTACAGGCTCAGTGACACTTGAAGTGGTCTTTGGATCTCCGGATAATTTACGAAGCAAGGAGTTAATCTTCGACATATCCCGTTTCGCAGTGGCTATCACGCACTGCTCGGGCGAACCGCATTCGCTAAGTTCAATGTGGTACCACATTACGCATACCTTAAGCTCAAGATGTCAGGCCCTCGAGGAGTAATTACGATCAATGGAAACACCGGACGCTCCCTCCGAACGGAGGAGCACACGGCGGCCCTTGCAGCAGAAGTTCAAAGCAGCCTCTCCAGGCAGTTCTCCAGTCCGGCCACTAAATGACCGGACACCGTCAAGCGCGCCCGGAGTAACCTACAACAAGACCACCTGGCACGATCCGAGCAGGCGTAGCAATGCGGCCCCAACCCCAACCCTCGCAAAAAGGCGACGCCAGTACTTCGCGTACATAACTATGCTCTAGAGATACCATGGGCACAGGGGGAGGGGCACCATCACGGCACGCCCAAAACATAGCTTAAACCGTACCAGGGGCTGCTGATTTTTTAATTTCTTACTTTCAGGACTTCATCCTTCGAAAGGCCTGTTCGGTAGTTCAATTGCCGCACAAACGATGCAAGAACCAGGGGAAGCAGACAAGCCACGCCACACTACGAAACTCCCAGGTGGTCTCTATCATGAGCAGTATACCCGTTCCGCATACTATTCCGCAGCTTGCCCCTGGAACGGACATGTTAACTAGTCCAACCTTCCACTTATCGCATTATTTGTATCGTTCTGCTTTGATCGCAGCCCTTTTTAATAAACAATGCATAGCTTTCGTCTATTTTTGCATTACCTTTTTTTCTTTCTATATGTTCCTTAACGACATGTTGCACTCGTACACGTTGGTACGACCAAAATACGCCAGGAGCTTTAGTACCCCTCAATATGGTGTGAGAAGTCCGAACACTTTAACAAAGTATGGCACCCCGAACTTATAGCATTATATGCATCGGCTCCGAATCATGTCTTGGGTTAATAGTTGGGTTTGCCCGGCTCCTATGTTTTGGTGCCTTACGTTCCGCTATATCGGCTAAGGTAGCACTAGGAGAACCACTGCGATTGTGCCCCGGTTGAGCTGGGTCAAGCACCTCAGTGGAGAAAGCTAAAACTGACTGTCATGATGAAGCGAGAGCTGGTCGCTGTTCGAGAGGTTTTTTCGAGTCCCTAAAGACTTATGCCGCTTAGGGCGAGGAGCCGGCTCTGTCCGTCCAAGGCGTGGATAGCGCCCCAAACTCGGTCTTCCGAATACCAGGGGCTTCGCCGAAATTTAAAATTATAGAATTCTATGGCTAAGTGAGAGTGTTCATGCATTATAGTCCGATTGCCTTGTTTGTTGGGCTGAGCGACTCCCTCGAAGGACCCAAACATGGGAAAAAGAGCGCTCAGGTTTATCCCCGAACACCCCAGCACTAGCAGCACGGGGGCAGAAGCCGACGACTCGCCATCTCTCAGAATTGATAAACAGCCGCACAGAAGGTAATATTTTAAATTCTAACGGCATTGCTTAGCGCATATAAACAAGTTTTCAGTGCACAGGACAAAACGAGCAAGTTTCACTCAAAAATTATATCCCTAGAACATTCATCCGCCACAAGGCGGGCACCCTTCAGAACATCCTTATAGTAATTCTCAGGCTTGTGATGCTCTTTCCCCGGCGGTGGCCCGTCCTTCACCAGCTTCTCAGCATCCAGCTTGCCCCAATGCACCTTAGTAGGGGCAAGGGCCCTACGGGCACCTTCAATGCATACGGAGTGCTTGATGACTTCAAGCCTTGGACAGGCCTCCACCAACCGCCACACCAGCCCGAAATAGCTCCCGGGCAGGGCCCTTCCAGGCCACAGCCGAACAATGAGGCCCTTCATGGCCTGTTCGGCCGCCTTGTGGAGCTCGACCAGTTGCTTCAGCTGGTCGCTCAGGGCACGGGGTGTTCAGCCTCAGCGTACTGAGCCCAGAACACCTTATCCGTCGAGCTGCCCTCCTCGGCTCGATAGAATGCGGCGGCATCGGATACACTCCGGGGAAGATCTGCGAACGCTCCTGGAGAGCTCTGGATTCGGGTAAGTAACAAGTAACTCACGTTTATGTGTTTGCTTTGCATAAAGAATGCCTTACCCGCCGCTATCTTCTTCACCTCATCCAACTCCTGGAGGGTCTTCTGGGATTCGGCCTTGGCAGACTTGGCATTTTCAATAGCCACCGCGAGCTCGGACGCTCGCGTCTTGAGTCAAGCTCCAAACTCTCATGCTTTTCCATGAGAGCCTGGATCTCTTGCCGCACCTTGCCAACTTCGGCCTCATACTTCTCCCGCTTGGTGCGCTCCGAGGCCGCCCTCTTCTCGGCCTCGACCAGCGCTTGCTTAAGGGTCGCCACTTCAGACGTGGCCCCTACAATAGCCACGATAATCCTGTCATTTTTTGCAATTGCACCTTTTTTATATATATTTTTAACAAGGTATTTCTTACCTTCGTTGTCCTCAAGCTGCTTCTTGGCATGTTCGAGCTCTTGCTCGGACCGCTCGAGGTTCTGCTTTAGCGTGTCCACTTCCGCAATTAGTGCGGCGGACGCAAGCAGGGAAGCCTGCATATGCATATTGACTCATTTTTGTTAGACTCCTGCGAATTCTATTTGATCCTCTATTCGGTTTTTCTTCCCGAACGCCAAACAGAGCATTAGGGGCTACTGTCTATGCGGTACTATTATTTACACATTCTTTACTTACCTCAAAGCCTGTTAAAAGGCTAGTACAAGCTTCAGTCAGTCCGCTCTTGGCGGAATGAACCTTCTAGACCACCGCACTCATAATAGCGCGGTGCTCCTCGTCGATGGAGGCGCCTTGGAGCGCCTCCAACATATTGTCCGGCGCCTCTGGTTGGACGGGGGCCACCGGCACGGCGGACTTGCTCCTCTTGGAAGGAGGTCCCCCGCCGGACACTGGAACCTCTGAAGGTTCCGGAGCGGTGTCCAGCCTAGAGCCGGACTTGGAGCCCTTGGGGGTTTCATCCCCTTTGCTCCTGGAGTCCGGGAGGTCACCTTGCGGCGCCTCCAGGACCACCTCCTCCCGGCTTGGAACCTGTTGGGACAACACTTTGGTGTCATCCGTAGGGCGGGGGGAGGAAGCCGTCGGAAGTGAGTTCACGTCCGACGAGTCCAGTGAGCCGCTCGACGACGCGTCGAGCCGGTCTTTGTGTGGGCTGCATAAACATATTCAACATGAGGGAAAGCTGTGCAATAACGAATACTATGAATTACTCTGGTATCCGGATACTTACGATTTGGCCAGGGGCTTGGCCCTAGGCGCCCACTCCTCTCCGCCGCCGTTGGCGTCGGTGGAGTAGTCCGGAGGAAGGGTTTTCCCCTTCTTGGACCCTTCGGCCTCCCCAGTTGGGGCGGCCTTCCTTTTCTTCCCTTCCCCCACTAGAGGGGGAGGGGGTCTCTTCTTCCTCCTCCTCGTCTTCGCGGGAGGAGTGCGTCTTGGATTCGTCGGATGATGAATCCGACACCTCCGGGCGTCGGGCACTCTTTCAAGTCCCCGTGGCCCTCTTCTTGACCTTCTTCTCCGGCACCACATAGGGTGCCGGAACCAGCAGCTTCGCCAAGCGAGCATCCGCTGGGCCTTCGGGCAAAGGAGCCGGACAGTTGATCTGTCCGGAGGTCACCTACCAATCCTGTCAAAGGTAAAGGGAGTTTAGATCCCGCATGGAGTCAAACTATGAAAAACCGATACCCTATAAAAGGAAAAAAACAGCTTACCGTGAGGGCGTGACGCTGCGCACTGAATCCGCGATCCTCAGTAGCAGATGCAGGAGCCTCGGCGCCCTTGAAAAGCACCTTCCAGGCATCTTCGTACATCGTGTCGAAGAGCCTGTTTAGAGTTTGGTGCCGCGCTGGGTCGAACTCCCACAGGGTGAAAGCCTGTTGTTGGCACGGGAGGATCAAGCGGATGAGCATAACCTGGACTACGTTGACAAGTTTGAGCTTCTTATCCACCAGGGTTTTGACGCATGTTTGGAGTCCGGTTAGCTCTCCTTTTT
>NC_057806.1:469391647-469414954 GCF_018294505.1 Triticum aestivum | reverse complement strand
CGCGCGGCTCGGTGATGTAAAACCACCCCGATTGCCACCCCTTTAGGGTCTCCACAAAGGAGCCCTCGAGCCAGAGGACGTTGGCCATCTTGCCCACCATGGCGCCTCCGCACTCCGCTTGGTTGCCGCACACCACCTTCGGCTTGATGTTGAAAGTCTTGAGCCATAGGCCAAAATGGGGGCGGATGCGGAGGAAGGCCTCGCACACGACGATAAACGCCAAGATGTTGAGGACGAAGTTCGGGGTCAGATCGTGGAAATCCAGGCCGTAGTAGAACATGAGCCCCCGGACAAATGGGTGGAGAGGGAAACCCAGTCTGCGGAGGAAATGGGGGAGAAACACCACCCTCTCATGGGGCCTAGGAGTGGGGATGAGCTGCCCCTTTTCGGGGAGCCGGTACGCGATGTCGTTAGACAGGTATCCGGCCTTCCTCAGCTTTTTGATATGTCCCTCCGTGACAGAGGAGACCATCCACTTGCCTCCCGCTCCGGACATGGCTGGAGAAGGTTGAGGTGAGGAGTGCGGACTTGGGCGCTAGAGCTCGAGTGCGCAAGAATGGATAGGCGAAGGAGGAAGAAGGCACAGGTGAAAAGGTGGATTCATATCCCCTTATATGGGTGGACGCAACTGCATGTCCCCACCAGCCTGGTAAAACTCGCTTATCTCCAAGCGCAGTAATTGATGGCGCGGTTGGGTTACCCACGCCCGTATTGATGAGAATCCCGGAATAAGGGGACACGATCTCTGCTTTAACAAGACGTGCCAAGGAAACCACCTCGCATAACGCGCTGAGATGGGACAGTAAAACGGTTCGAATAAAAGCTTGGTCGTGGTGTGATGTCACACTACGGAATACGTCAGCAGATTAGATTTGTGTAAATATTCTTCTCTCTATGGCAATATGTGGAAACTTATTTTGCAGAGCCGGACACTATCTTTGTGTTCAAAATCTTCTATGAAGTACTTGGAGGAGGAACCCGCCTTGCAATGCCGAAGACAATATGCACGCCGGACTCGTCGTCATTGAAGCCTGGTTCAGGGGCTACTGAGGGAGTCCTGGATTAGGGGGTGTCCGGATGGCTGGACTATACCTTCAGCCAGGCTCCTCGACTATGAAGATACAAGATTGAAGACTCTGTACCGTGTCCGGAAGGGACTTTTCTTGGCGTGGAAGGCAAGCTTGGCGATACGGATATCCAGATCTCCTACCATTGTAACCGACTCTATGTAACCCTAACCCTATCCGGTGTCTATATAAACCGGAGGGTTTTAGTCCGTAGGACAACATACGCATCAACAATCATACCATAGGCTAGCTTCTAGGGTTTAGCCTCCTCGATCTCGTGGTAGATCTACTCTTGTACTACCCATATCATCAATATTAATCAAGCAGGACATAGGGTTTTACCTCCATCAAGAGGGCCCGAACCTGGGTAAAACTTCATGTCCCTTGTCTCCTGTTACCATCCGGCCTAGACGCACAGTTCGAGACCCCCTACCCGAGATCCGCCGGTTTTGACACCGACACCGGCCCTCTCTATGGCGCGCCCTAGGGGAGTCCTACTCCCATCGGGAGTAGGATTCCCCCTTTCCTAGTAGAACTAGGAGCCCTTCCAAGTAGTAGGAGTAGGAGGGAAGGAAAGGGAAGTGAAAAGGAGAAGGAAGGAAGGGGGCGCCCCCCTTCCCTAGTCCAATTCAGACCAGACCAAGGGGAGGGGTGCGGCCACCCTTGAGGCCCTTTTCCTTCTTTCCCGTATGGCCTAATAAGGCCCAATACGTATTCCCGTAACTCTTCGGTACTCCGAAAAATACCCGAATCACTCGGAACCTTTCCGATGTCCAAATATAGTCGTCCAATATATCGATCTTTACGTCTCGACCATTTCGAGACTCCTCATCATGTCCCCGATCTCATCCGGGACTCCGAACTCCTTCGGTACATCAAAACCCATAAACTCATAATATAACTGTTATCGAAACCTTAAGCGTGCGGACCCTACGGGTTCGAGAACAATGTAGACATGACCGAGACACGTCTCCGGTCAATAACCAACAGCGGAACCTGGATGCTCATATTGGCTCCCACATATTCTACGAAGATCTTTATCGGTCAGACCGTATAACAACATACGTTGTTCCCTTTGTCATCGGTATGTTACTTGCCCGAGATTTGATCGTCGGTATCTCAATACCTAGTTCAATCTCGTTACCGGCAAGTCTCTTTACTCGTTCCGTAATACATCATCCCGCAACTAACTTATTAGTTGCAATGCTTGCAAGGCTTATGTGATGTGCATTACCGAGAGGGCCCAGAGATACCTCTCCGACAATCGGAGTGACAAATCCTAATCTCAAAATACACCAACCCAACAAGTACCTTTGGAGACACCTGTAGAGCATCTTTATAATCACCCAGTTACGTTGTGACGTTTGGCAGCACACAAAGTGTTCCTCCAGTAAACGGGAGTTGCATAATCTCATAGTCATAGGAACATGTATAAGTCATGAAGAAAGCAATAGCAACAAACTAAATGATCAAGTGCTAAGCTAACGAAATGGGTCAAGTCAATCACATCATTCTCTTAATGATGTGATCCCGTTAATCAAATAACAACTCATGTCTATGGTTAGGAAACATAACCATCTTTGATCAACGAGCTAGTCAAGTAGAGGCATACTAGTGACACTCTGTTTGTCTATGTATTCACACATGTATTATGTTTCTGGTTAATACAATTCTAGCATGAATAATAAACATTTATCATGATATAAGGAAATAAATAATAGCTTTATTATTGCCTCTAGGACATATTTCCTTCAGTCCTATGGTGCCCTCTATGTTGTGCAAGCATGCGGGATTACCGTTATAGGGTTTTGCAATACATTCATGATTTGCTTATGGTGGAGGGTGAGAGTGACAGAAGCTTATACCCAAGTAAGTGAGTTGTTGTCTATGGGAGCAAAAAGGACTTGTTACATAATGCTATGATTGGGTTTTACCTTAATGATCTTTAATAGTTGCGGATGCTCTAGAGTTCCAATCATAAGTGCATTTGATCCAAGTACGAAAAATGTGTTAGCGTATGCCTCTCCCTCATTGCATGTGATAAGTATCTACCGTGTTACAAAAAGCTTTGTACTAAACAACTAAATTTTATTATCTCGCAAAGTACTCCTAGTCTTGTTCTTGCAAAGTAGTTGTTTTTTATCCCTACAAAATAGTTGTATACTAGTTCTAGATAAAGTGAACGTTAAGTGTGGGTAGAGTTGTATCGGTAGTCCATAGAGCTTGAAGAGAATATAAATTCTACCTCTAGCTCCTTGTTAGGTTCGACACTCTTATTTATCGAAAAAGGCTACAATTAATCCCCTATATTGTGGGTTATCTGCGTGCTCCAGCGCATGAGCCACCGCGCGGACCGATGGTAAAGGAGGGGGCTAGGGAGGATGACGAGGCCCTTAAGAAGGCCCTCGAGGACTATGAGCCCGCCTAGGCCTAACCTGCAACTAGCGTTGGCCATGTCAGCCGTCGCACCCACCCCGCGCCCAAGCTGGAGCAGCTAGAGCTGTCACCACTAGTGCCTCTAGTGGGGCATGTGTTTGCGTGGACGTCCACGGTCCCTTGCGCGCCTGATTGGGTGGAGCCGGAGCAACAAGAGGCATCAGCTACGCCACCCTACGCGTGGGCGGCAGGATCTATCCATGGTTGGCTCTTGTCTACATCGACCTCGTTGACGAGGACAAGGGCGACGACCAGCAGATGTAGGTTTACTTCATTTCTTTACTTATGTTTTTTTATTTTAATTAATGTACTCTTGACGAATATAGACAAGAAACAACCATGGGCAATTTCATTTTTTAGTTTGAAATTTGGCCAAAAAATGAAATGCGGGCCGACGCTTGGGCGCACTGGCAAGCCGACGGACACGGTCTAACTTTTGGTGTCCGTCTAACCACCCAAACGAACAAAAAACAAACACATTGTGTGTTCGTTTGGGTCGGCCCATTAGAGTTGCCCTTAGAGGAATTCTACCAGAATCGGTTATTATGGTGATTCTGGTCGAGACACCCACTCTAATAGAATTGTCATCTTTGCATTTGATCGGCATAATTTTTGGAGACCGTTCCAAATCGAGCCCATGAAGCTCCAAATTTGACGGTTGGACGAGGTAATAGTGCGCCCTCCATCCACCCAAATATTAGATTCGTGTAGACGACATAAGATTCACATTTTGTGTAGATGGATCCATTGATTCAATTTTTTTGATAATTCGGCGTTGGATTCGAGCATTGAGTCTGAGACTTAAATCATGGACACCAAAGAAAACAAGGCAATATTGATGGTTGTTGAATAAATAGCGGTGACCAAAATGAAGAGGAAGCGTGCGGGGTGGTAGGTTGGTGGTGTGACAATTTACCAGAAAGGAATCGAAGGCTACATGAAGCTCAATGCGCAACTACTTTCTGTCGGGTTGTACCTTCCCGTTGTACGTGTTCCGACGATGTTTCCGCATGAACGAACGGCTGTTCTGTCAATTTATTGATGATATGGAAAACAATGAACCTTTCTTCCAGCAACGGATAAATATCGTTGGTCTTCTTGGTTTTCCCTTATTAGAAGGTGATTGTGGCACTTTGAATTATTGCATATGGTGTTCTTGCAGATGCATTGGAGAAGTATGTTCGAATGTCCAAAAATACAACCACAAAGTGCATGAAAGTGTCCGTCGAAACTGTGGTGGGGGTTTATGGAGAGCAGTATCTACGGGCACCCAATACCGAGGACATGGCCAGGCTTCTAGAGATGGAGGTGGTAGAATTGCCCTACACCTTGGCACGACTAATTCACCGGGCATCGCCATGATCTAACAATAATTTTGGAAGTTGTTGCCTTCTAAGATTTGTGAATTTGGCATTGCTATTTTGGATTGCCTAGATCTTATAATGACATCAATGTCTTACAAAGATCTCATCTATTTGCATAGTTAGCCGCTGGTCCTTCTCAACCTTGTAAAACTAGCCGATGACATTTATCCATCTTAGTCAACATTTGTGTGAAGACATTTCTAACCTTGAGACCAGAAAACTTAAGCATTTCACCAAGGTGCAAGAAGATCACACGATGGACACAGAGAGGCGTTTGGATTGTTGCAAGCAAGGTTTTCAATTTTTAGGCCTGCTCATTTATGGAACAAGGATGTCTTGACATATACCATCGTATGCGTGTGATTCTAAACAACATGATCATTGAAGAAGGGAGATATGGCTATCTCCGTTGACTATGAAAATATTGGCACAATCTTCAGGCATACAAAACCGTCTCAAGCATTTCTAGGCGTACCGATAGATTGAAGACCGGGTCATTCATCATCAACTGAAGGAGAATCTTATTGTGCATCACTGACGGCTACCTCAGAGACAACATGCTTAAATTTCTTTAGAATTTATTTACTTTTACCTGAACAATTTATTTAATTGGATTCTTTGTTGTATTTCCTATCAGTGTTTGTTAATAATAATATTTGTTGAATTATTGCACTGTTTGACCTGAATTATTGCAATAGTGTAGAAAGCTAAAACAAAGAAAAATATATGGATGTTGCATTACGCCGGCTCTATATTCGCGTAGACTCCGCAACCTCCAACTCATTGTGAAACACATTGTATATATGCATTATAAAGGCTGTGATTATGACAACTTTGCTAGAATTGGTCTTATATCAATGGACCATTGTACACATCGGTCTGAAATGTAAGTATAAAACGCCAAAAGATCGGTCTGAGACGTCGAATGAAACGACAAGTTTTCCTTCTGAATCCAGTTTTATTTCACGTCAGAAGAACGCAAGCACCCGACCGGGAAATGCCGGTCAGGTCTGCGTGGCACATCCACACTTACAAAATCACCGATGGAAAAGATCAATCAACTAAAAAGCGCAGCACTAAAATTATTAACCGACACGCATGCGCGACACTAGCGCGCACGGATCACAAACTCATCATCTTGGAAGAAAAGGAAGTGATCGAACGAAGATCGGCCCACGGTTCAGCGCCTGGCGGGCGCGGGGTCGGCCTTGATGCCGCTGGTCGGGTCGGGGTCCACGGGCGGGGTAGCGCCCCCGGCGACCGCCGAGGCGGCCTGCGTGCCGGCGCTCTTGGCCGCCTCGGCCCCGCCGGCGACCTCCTTGGCGAAGGGGATGGACTCCGGGCTGCTGTCCGCGGCGGCGAGCGGCGCCGCGGCGAGGGCGGCGAGCAGCAGGAGGGCCGCGAGGGCGAGCGCGCGAGACATGGCCAGGGCGTGCGGTAGTCGAGTGCTCGAGTTGCTGGCAGTGCGGGGCGGGAGAGGACGGTGCACCGTGCTGGAGCGTGGGCGGGCGTATATATATGAGCAAGGGCGGGAAGGGAAGGCCAAGGTCCGCCGCGGAGCGCGGCCTTGGTGATGGCGGGTGGCCGCGCGCCAGGGAGGGGCTTGCATGCTTGGCATTGGCTGGTGATCCCGTGGACATGTGCCCTGGTGCTGTTCTTCTTGCATGCTAATGGCTTGACCATTTCTTGGACATTCCGAGCCTCTTGTGCTGGGTAGCATGCATGTTTAGGGCTTCTTTGAATCAAAGGATTCTCACAGAAATTTTGAAGAATTTAAATCCTTAAGAATTCTTTTTATGTAGGTTGTTTGATTCGTAGGATTGTAAACCATAGGAATATTTTTATGAGATTCATTTGCACTAGATTTTATAGGAATTTTTTCATCCACTCAAACCTCTTTAAAAGAATCCTACGTTTCTCCTATGTACAACTAAACACTCATTCAATCCTGTAGGATTCAAGATGATATGCCACTCTAATCCCACGTTTTTCCTATTCCTGCGTTTTGGAAATTTTATGAATCAAAGAGGCCCTTACTTCTTTAATTGTGGTCGTGCAGAATGTTAGGGCACTACGAGCATACATGTCCTCTCCCCCGCTAATCTCTACTGATTTTCACTGTTTGATCCTCTCTGATTTTCAAGCCAGCCATCTCAACCCGTAAAGTCTTTATGTAAATATGAGTCCGTAGATGTACCATTGCTCGATTATTATGGGCATCATCTCGCTCCGTACCCCTCATCCATTGCTTTTAACTCGGACCGAGAAACTCACAATTAGGAATTGATAATTCTAATTGTTTATATCTTTATCTCACGGAAATTGGATAATCATATGTTTTATAAACTATGAAGAGTGGTGCCCTTACCCCGCAGATTTTGCTAGATGAGTGCCAGTTTCCGAGGGAACATATCCGAAATCTTGGTTGCTCTCATCTCCATTGTGCTCTGAACCAAACATGATCGACCACAAGATGGCTATCCCTGTCTCATTCAGAAATACTCGGTGAACCAAGCACGCTTAGTCGTAGAACTGTGCAACTAAGTAGTATTTGGGCATTTCTCGGTCTACAAATGCACATAGAGTTGCGCCCGACTTTAAGCTCATCCGGTTTAAAAATGACATGTTTATTAGGTGGCAAGAAGTTAGTTAATCCACCCCAAGTAGTTATCTTCTATATCTAAATAATTAGCCTCCACTAACTTATTTTCCTCAACATGGTACACATGCTATATGAGCATGCCAACATGCATGAAAAATACTCACCACAACATGCAAATATGCATGGAAAAAGATTTTGCTAAATAGTTGTATATACTAAATCATATGTACTATAATTTTAGTTCTTATACTGTTATTTTATTTTATATCTAATATCTAGCCTCTACTAACCTATTTTTCTCACCATGCACACATGCGACTTGAACATGTAATGAGAAATGTCCACCTCAACATGTAAATATGCACGGGAAAAGACTCAAATCAATGATTACATATAGCGATTCATATGTATTTTAAATTTTAGTTCATATATTAGTAATATAAAATCCTACTCATATCATCTAGTATTAAGTAAGAAAAACTTGTAACTTGATTGTTGCAATAAGGATAACTTCATCTTACTGGGAGGTCGGTATCAATCAAAACCGTGACATGTATCCAAATATAATACTAAAGAAGTACGATGAAAATCGGAATTACAACAAATTGTCTTAGTGAGGCTTCTAAAAGGGAAACAAGAACATCAAGAGACATAGAAAGAAGCACCAAAAGACATATGTGGTACATGAATTTATATGGAATTCTCTTTGTAAGTATTCCCTCTGTAAACTAATATAAGAGCGTTTAGATCACAAAAAGTGATCTAAACGCTCTTATATTAGTTTACAGAGGGAGTACTGTATTCATGGACCCATTATATAAAATCGTAAAAAGAAAAACTACCACGTGTATGTGGGGTTTATCATCTGGAATTTCAAGATTAAAGTGGATTATACTTAAAGTCCATATATGTGAATAATACATTGGAGCCTAGAATATAAGATTAGAATATCATGCCTTTTTCTTTCGACCAAGAAAAGATGCCAGTGGTGTCATATATTCTATTCAAGCACAAATTACGCTGAGTATAACAAAGCCCTCAGGGATAAAATCTGCCATAGGGAAGCGCATCCGTGGCGAACAATTAGAGTGGGCCAAAAATGCTACAAATCAAACAACGAACATACTCCAAAATAACCATCAACTATCCCCCAAATTAAATACCTACACAAGCCTTTAGTACACTTTTTTACAGAATTATGATCCCCCGAAATACATATGCAGATTTTTTGAATAAAAAAGGATGTGTAGTATGGTTATGGTGGAACTGTCTCTAATTTTATATGTCTCGTGTTTTTTTTATGACTTGGAACACATGTTCCAAGTGTGATTTTAAGATTTTGTACGTCTATATATGGGATTATGGAGTGTAATTTCTTTCACGTGTAGTAATCCTTTTCTTTCTTTCTTGGATTTGCTAGAAGTTGTTTCGACGGCTATTTGTCTATGGTGAAACACCCTAAATTAGGACCGCAATAGCCAAGAGCCATTTCCAGCCAGCATGGCATTTGTGAAAGGCGTGGCTAGCAGTCTTGGTAGGAGGAGTGGCATTTTCGCAAAACTTCCAATGCAGTTTGTTTAATTAACGGCAGTTTTGTGCAGGAACCTGCCGCCATCATTTAGATTGGGCGTTCGTCAGGATTGGGCTTCTGACAAATGTTCACTAGATAGCATTTTCACCGAATTATTGTTGCGTTCAATTAGGGCATATTACTTAAAAATGATTTGCAAACTGGAGGGAGCCATATATATGGTAACACAGAAATATTTGACTCGGTAAATGCTGTTATTACAAATAACACGAATTAAGGAACACGGCTCATAATAACACTTGAAAAGACGGAAAAACCAAAATTTGAATTACGACGGCATCCTCCTAGCAGGGCAACAGGCCTACACGTAGCAGTATTATTATTATTATTGTCTCGAAACTAAAATCCATGCGGACGATCTGGTCAGCATGGAGCGGATCCTTCCAGAAGGGCATGCACTCGGGTTCACTTGTCGTCGTTGTCGTCGTTGTCGGGCGAGAGGCCGGCGATGCCCTCGGGCCCGGGGGCAGCCGCCGGTCCGTCGGAGGGCCCCTCCGCGGGCGAGTCGGCGGCCGGCGCGTCGGCCGAGGGGGCGTCGGAGGACTTCTCCTCCTTGGCGGCCTTCTTGGCATTGGCCAACGGCGCGACGGCCAGTGCGACGAGGAGGAGCGCGGCGAGGATGAGGGCCGTGCGGCGGGCCATGGCTCAGCTGCGTCGACTACTGCGCTTCCTGGTGGTGGCGGTGGCGGTGGCGGTGGTGCTGCTGCTGTGTGTGGTGATCTGTGAGGCTTGGGTCGCTGTGGATGTGGCGTGGGGAGAGGCGTCGGGGCGGTGTTATGTAGCTGCCGGAGGTGGCTATTTCTGGGCGGGGCTGCCTGGACGTTGCGTCGCGCGTGGTTCTGGGCGGTGGCTACGGCGTAGTGGTGGCGCGCGGTTGTAGGTAGCCGCGGGACGGGTTCAGATCCTGCTCCAGCCGCTGGATGGATCTCCACTCCTTGTGACCGCAGTGCAAGTTTGGCGTTCGTTGTCCCCACTTGTTTTTGTTGTCTTTGTTTTTTGTTTCGACACTGTTTTGTCTTGCCGGGCCCTCTCCAGCACACCTGGGCTATTGTCGTTGTTAGGGCACCCACAATGTGTGCCAGATTGAGCTTCAGCTTTTGGCAGCCCCATTACACGTTGTGGAGATTAGTGACATAGCGAAATCAATGGGAACCGAAGCTTCTTCGTGCTTCAATGCCAAACTTCCCAAGGCAATAAAATACTACTCCCTCCATCCGGAAATACTTGTCATCAAAATGAACAAAAGAGGATGTATCTAGACGAATTTTTTAAACCACTAAATCTTTGCGCACGGTGTACACAATATGAGAAACATGTACACTGTGGAGAAATGGGCTATTTGACATTGATGCCAAAGTTTTGAACACATCACAAATTTGGCATCACAACATTGCGGATGCCCTTATTGTCACTGTTGTTGTTGTTGTTGTTGTTGTTGTTGTTGTTGTTGTTGTTGCATAAGACAAAAAGTATTCACATGCTGGGGCAAGTAAAGTGTATGGTAAAATAAAAGGGTTATGGTAAAACAAAAGGCTTTAAAAACGGTACACATTGCACATTTTAACAAAAAAAAACAATTCGGCCAAAGAAGAAGTCACTATAAAAAGTCCCATGCACAACACACGCAGAGAGAGAGAGAGAGAGAGAGATAGAGAGAGAGAATTGTTGCACCAAGTTGTTTTCTTTTTGATAGGCAAGTTTTTCTATTTTGAATGGGAGACTACAAGTTGTGGTTCTATACAAAGGATACACAAGACATGTGTGTTGTGTGCACAACTAACAATGCTAATAAAAAATCATGAGAAATTTAAAAAAATCATTTCAAAAATTATCCATGGGCCTAAAACAATCTCGTAAATTTAATGTCCATCATGTGTTTTTTAAAAAGTTCAATGTGCATTTAAAAAAATCATCATTATAAGAAAAATGCCCATCTTGTATTTAAAAATCAAATTGTATTTAAAATATCCATCAAGTATTGATATAATGATCGTTGTGCAAAATTTGACAATGTTCTTTAGAAAATGTTATCACATATTTAAAAAGTGTTCAACATCCATTAAAATTTGTTGAACGTTACTTAAAAAATATTTATGGCATATTTGAAAAAAATGTTTTACTTGTATTTGAAATTTTTACTCTTGTATTCAAAAAATCCGTCGTGCATTTAAAATATGTTCAATGTTATTTAAAAAGATTTCACATATTTAAAACTGATCAAATTGCCCGCGTTTGCAGTTATAGTTCTACTGTACATGCAACTAGGTTGGTGTCAGGAAAAGTTGTGTGTGAGTGTTCATAGGCAAGATTGGGTTGAGGGGCATGTTGAGTGTTGAGTGTTGAAATGCAATTGGGTCGGCGTTAGGGCCAAGTTGTGTGTTGAGTGTGGACGTGCAACTAGGTCAGGTTGGCGGGCAAGTTGTGTGTCGAGTACGGACATGCAACTGAGTCTGGTTGGTAGGCAAGTTACATGTCGAAACTTGACGCAACCGGGCCTGGTTGAGTTGTGTGTCAAGGTTTGACATGCACTAAGTTGGGTCGGGGCAAGTTGCATGTGGAGGTAGGACATGCAAGTGGACCAGCGAAGTTGCGTGTCAAATTTGACATGTAATTGGGTCGGGGTCGAGTGAGGGGGAGAAGCAAGTTGGACATTGAATATGTACATGAAACTAGGTCGATTGGTGCAAGTTGCTTGTCAAGGGTGACATGCAATTGGATCATGTAGGGGCAAGTTGCATATCGATGCAACTAGGTTGGGATGGAGTTATGTGTCAAGGTTTATCATGCAACTGTATGTCAGTATTGGGGAGGAGCCAAATTGTTTGTGGACGATGGACATGCAGTTGGGTTGTCTCGGGAGCAAGTTATGTGTCGAAGGTGGACATGCAACTATGTCGGGCCGAAGGGCAAGTTGTGTCGAGGCTGGACATACAAGTGGGTCAGGTGGAGTTGTGTCTCAAGGTTTGACATGCAATTAGGTCCGTTCTTTGGGGCGAGTTGCATGTCAAAAATGGATATGCAACTTGGTCGAGGTCGCGAGGGCGCAAATTGCGTGTTGAGGATGGACATTGCTATTGGGTCTGGGGGTGGAGGGCAAGTTACGTGTCGATGATGGGCATGTAACTAGGTCGAGTGGAGTTGCATGGTGAGGGACATGCAAGGTAGAAGATTGGCTACAGGAAGAGAGAGACGTGGCGGAATGAATGACTAGGAGAGCCCTCCATGTGAGGGGTTAAGAAAGAGTTTGAGCGGTGGGTGGGCCCCATGAAACACGATGGGCGACAAGTGGAATTGGTCAACCGGTCTTGAATGCTTACCAAAGCAAAACTAGGCGAAAACTAAAAATGACCACTACAACTTTTATTTCTTTATGTGAATATGAATGATGTACTTTTTCTTGAATTAAGGGGTTTTCCCCCAATTTTCATTTCTGAAATCTGATAGTAATACACACCGACCATCGAGTGTTCACCGCGATCAGCAGCATCCTACACATCCCAAGCAAACTGTCTAACAAACTCAAACACTAACAAACTATTACTAACTTCATTCTTACATATGTGACTCTCAGGCCACATAGCGAAAGAACGCTGGTAAGACCTCGGCTATACCTAAACCAGAATTGTCACAAGGAAGTAACATCTACTCCCTCCGTAAACTAATATAAGAACGTTTAGATCACTATTTAAACGCTCTTATATTAGTTTACCGAGGGAGTACATAGCAGCGGCAACAAAGGCCAAACTGAAGACTAAGAACTTGAACGTCTATGAACAGCTAAACCAGCAATGCGAAGCACCATTGGAGCCCATCCTCTCTGTTTGTCGAAGATCTAAGTTAACACTTGCAGCAGAAGCCTTTCTCCTCATACTTGTGCCCCCTTGTTGTTCTCATTTCTGTAATAATTTTCAGAATTCTAGCCAACAAGCTTGAAGGATCATAGGGATAAGTATTCTCAAAACATGCTTTATTTCTAGATTTCCACAAAACCCACAACCCTGCAAAAACTCGTGATGCTATAATCCATCTAGCTTTCCTAGGAAAACCAAAAATCCAACCATGAACGATTTACTTAGGAAAAGGAACACATATCCTTGCAACTGTGTACGCCATCATCCATTCAGGCGTCGGGGGCAGGCGCCGGCGAGAGCGTGTCGGCTAGGCTGTTAACCTCCACGGCCGGCGCGAGGGCGGACTCGTCGATGGACTCGGCCGCCGGGCCGTCTGCAGCCGGCGCGTCGGCGGGGGCGGGGGCGTCGGCGGCGCTCTCGGCCTTGGCCAGCGGCGCCACGGCCACGGCGGCAAGGAGGAGCGCGGCGAGGACCAGCGCCGTGCGAGCCATGACTGCGCCGGTGCGCGCGTGCGTTACGTGGGTGGATGCGCAGGCGTCGGTTAACGAACTAGCTCGCCGGCGTCGCGTGCGTGCGGATGGCTTGCCGATCGGCGTGCGGGCTGCCGTTGCCGTGGCCGTGGCCGTTCTTTAGGCGTGCATGGCTCCTCTCGGCCGCTGGTGTCGCGGTGGTGGCGCGCGCGTGTCGGCGACCTCGGCCGGGCCGCGGGAACTGCTGGACCGTTCACGAGATTGCTCGGCCGACACATGATTGCTGACTGCTTTTCATTAAATCCTCTCGTCTGGGTGCACCGTCCACTCTCTTGCACCAAAAGATGTTTGGGCTCCCTATGGGGTAGTGGGCTAGCGGCAGCGGTGGAGGCCCAGCGTGCTCTCACTGCTAAGCTTTAGCTCTCCATGTGGGGGATATAATTAGGCCGAAAGCCCGAAATGGAAGGTGGTGTTACTTCTCTTCTTCTTTCGTTGTTGATCGCCACGCATTCATCAGCCCGGGCCAAGCTTTTTCACCTCTCCTTCCTCTCTTCTTTATGGGATTCTACTGGTCACCTGCACTACTTTTACTTTCATGTGTGGTTTGTGTTGTTTGACCTGCTTGAGCCGGGGATAGCGAAGCATCCACCGACAGCTGAAGTCCCAAGAAATGAATGAAAGCTTGCGCGCCGTTCAAGCAACGGACCCGTCGTCGCTGCATTTGTTTATACGATCTGACCAAGACGCCATAGAAAATTTGAGCCAGAAATTGACTCTGTAGGACTAGGAGTATCTCAAAACATGTTGACGAGAATTCGCAAAATGCGCCCGTTAACATGGCACGGAGCAATTTCGCTCCAAGGTTTCACTCACCGGTCGCCGGATCGACCAAAAGAACATCAATGTCCGGTGAGCTCAAGATGCCATGGAACCTCTCATGTAGCACGAGCAGAATCATGGCAGCAACAAACAGAGAAGAACATCTAAAGAGAAGAAGAAAGCAGATGAAAATCGAGCACACAACTATGTCTTCCGCGAAAGAAGCACTACAGGAACACGCCGTCGCAGCACGATCGATCACGCCAATGGATCAGACACCAGGGAGGAAAATAAAATACCCTAAGCCAGCGTGGAGGCCACGGCCACGGCCGCCAGCGCCGCGGCGAGCCACCGGACGCCCGGCGCGCCGGCAGCCGCGCTCTTCTTGGAGTCCTTCTTCTGGTCCGCCGGGGCGGTGTCGTCGGCCTCGGGCCCGGGTGCGTCCGCGACGGCGGGGGGCGAGCGGTGGCGCGCGGCGCCGCCCTTGCCGGCCTTGGGCGCGTCGGCCGCCGGGGCGGGCGCGGGCGCGGGGGTCGGGGACGGCGCGGGCTTGAACAGCTCGACGGGCTGGAACACCCTGTCGACGGCGTAGACGGCCACGGGGTCCGTGTCGAGCAGCGTGGACCTGACCCGCGCGACGGCCCCGGAGGCGCCCGTCTTGATGGTGACGACGTTGCCCTCGTTCTGCAGCGTGAAGTTGTAGTTGCGGGCGGAGCCGTCGGTGGCGAGCGTGTTCATGACGCCGTTATTGGCCTTGAGGCTCCCCGGCGAGTAGTAGACGGGGACGGCGTGGAAGAGCAGCAGCGACGCCTTGCCGTCGGCGGTGAGGTTCTTGTAGCGGGGCATGAAGGACGCCACGGCGTCGTCGGAGGGGCAGAAGACCGTCATGCCGCCGCTCGCGGCCGCGTCGTAGGTGGACGCCGCGTCGGGCGAGGCCGCGATCAGGGCCGCGAAGGCCTTGCACCCGCCCTTGGCCATCGCCACCGTGGCGTTCGGCGGCGCGGCCGGCGCCTTGGCCTTGGCCCCCGCGGCGGCCGCGAGGGGCAGCGCGACGAGCAAGAGCAGGGCGACGGCGAGGCGCAGGCACCGCATTGTGCGGAGCGTGAGGGGAGTGTGGACTGAGAGTGGCGTGCGCCTAGCTAGCTAGCTCGGCTCGCCCGGATATGTAGCGTGAGCGTGGCGCCCATGCCCCTGGGCGGTGGGCACTGGGGGTTTAAGGTAAGATGCCTGCCGTGCCGCGCGTAGTTGGCAAAGCTCGCCATGCATTTTCCAACGCTTTTTTTTTGCTTTGCTTTCTCTCGCTTCCTGGCGTAATACGTAGCTTTTTTTGCACGTATTCCCACTTGTTCTCTTCTCCCTCCCATCTTCGGTTTGGATCTCCGTGGCGCTGGATGTTGCAGCGACGAGCACAGATGGTGTTCTTTTTCGTATAGAGAAAATTAGCATCAGCGTGCATGGAGTTATCGTGCACTCCATGCGTTGCATGCCTAGCCACTCTGTTCGTTTCCGCGCTCGGTCGGTCGGTCGATCCTTGTGGCTGTCGGTTCGGCTAGATCTCATCTGCCCGTATTGAATACGAAAAAAGGTGACGAGACCGAAATGGAAAAACTACGAACTACTCCATGGACGAGTAGTAATAGCACTGTGTGTTCTCGGTAGCAGCACTGCTATGAATATGCATTCGATCGGCAACTTGCCGTTCTTTTGGAGCGTGCGTGGAGCAATCACGGCGGGGAAGAGAAATCATGGCGCACTGGCCACTGGCGCCGCTGAGTGGGCAGGAACAGGAACAGCAAGCCGTGCGCCGGCGGGTCCCGGCGACGAGCTGGATTCAAGTGAAACCCATTTATCCAAACGCACCGCTACTGATTGTGTCCGGCCGGCCTGGCGACCCCCAGACGAACACTGATCATGAAACGGTTATACGGACTTGGTAGCTAATCCATGGCCATCTGCGGTGCTAGTGATTTTCTCTGCGGAGACAGGGCTGCTAGCCGGGCGCAATGTGCGCGAACGGTTGCTCCGTCGGTTACTTGTGTTCTGCCGGTGGCCTCGTCGAGTGGTACTGTCTGTTTCTTGGAGTGCTTTGTTTTTTGGACTCGGTTAATTTTATCGTTAAGGCAGGGAAGGACGGATGCCGAGGCAGGCGACGTATCCCCAGGGTCAAAAGGGGTGGTGAGGGAAGAAAGAAGGAAAGAAAGGTCATATCTTCTGTCTCAAAATCCGGTCCACATCGAGCGCCGGCCATGGCGCGAGCAAGCGAGCTTTCGCAACTGCCTATGGCATCAAACCGCCCTGGACAGCAGCACAGGTCCCAACTGCCACCCAGAAAACCTGCGCGTCGGTGAAGCACAGGGGATTACAGCATCTACTACAAGCGGACCCTGGACAGCACACAGCAGCACAGGTCCCAACTGCCATCCAGACCCTTCAACGCCCGCCTTATTTGCTGGTTTTCACACCCGCATCCTTTATATCTAAATCTTTAAAATCATACAATCCATGCAACGCTACGTAAAACATGATCAAAATGTAGTTTATCGGATCAACATTACATCACCAGACAAAAGGAGTATAGTTCACTGGAGTTCAACGGTAAATCCATACTACAAACAACTTCATTCTTGCGGTGAAGGCGCCGCGCATTCGTCTCTGCCGTCGTGAGAGAGCGACGGAGGACCGACGTGAGGAGCGCGAACTCGGGATCGACTGGCGCGCTCGCGTGCGAACGGTGCGCGGACACCGCATCCCCCGCCGCTGCCTATTGCCGCTCACGCTGGGCTGCTCATGCCTCGGACTCGGGCATCCAAGTGCAGGCCGGCCCCGACGCGGGCACGAGGACCAATAGCGGCCGGGTACCACCTCCAAAGCAAAGCGGTCAGAGCTGCGCGCTCAGCAGGAGGGCTGGCGACGTTGCCGATGCTGCGTCGACGGGCGACGAGCGTTGAGGAACAAGATTAGCCGCTGCCAGGGCGCCTTGCACGAGTAGCGACCTCCTCAAGGCGATGTGGAGGGCCACCTCCTCCACATCGATGTTTGAGCCATCAGATTCTGCACCAGAGCCACCGCTGCTTCCATCACCGGCCATCGGATCGAAGGGAAGGGGATCAGAAGTGGAGTGGACGAAGAGGGAAGTGAAGTAGAGTTCAGATTGACATGTGTCTAGGTTTCTTCGGATGAGGATATTTATGTGGTCGGGGTGGGCCGGTCTGATGTGACAGACGCGTCCGGGCCACCTTATATACACTCCATATTTGAGCTGGATATAAAGGACGCTGGACAGCCCGGACGTTTGAAGATGGTTTAAGGTGCCCGTTTGGGTCAGTTTTTCCGTCCACGCGTTTGAAGACGGTTTGGGTAGATGCTCTTACAAAACATGTCGCCAATGCTAGGTGCATAGACACGAAAACCTTGAGAGAAATAGTAATTATATAGAGGGGAGTATATATCTTTCGACTCAAGATGGCAACGGGGATGAAACCCATCGAGTTTTGCCTTTCCAAACCCATCCCTACGAAAAAATTATAAACCCGTCCCCGTCCCTATCACTGTGAGTTTTCTGCCCGTCCCCTAAACCCATCGGGTTTCGGGGAACCCACGGGGAACCCGCGTTAAAATCAAAATATTTAAACAAACATAGTGGCGACAAAGAATAACACTTCAGCAGCAAAACAAGCACATTTCAGCAGCATAAATTGAGTAAATTTCAACAAAAAACAATAGTATATGATTCAACAGCTATATAAGTTCTGAAATAGAAATTATAGTTCACAAATCACTTTAAAGTTGGAATCATCATGACATCTTTCACATCTCCAAGCCTCCAAACGACCAACTTCAAATCTTCCAATGCCAAATCAAGGTGCCAAATACTAGGGAAGATCAAAACTCGCTTAAGCTAAAGTTAAACATGAGAAAAATATGCATATTAGTATATGAAATTTGCAAGTACTTATACTTCACCTCCATTCCCTCTTTAATGTCTCGAAGACAACTCCAAAAGCTTTGTCCTTATTCATTGTCAGCATCTATGAGAATCAAATAAGTAGTAATGAACATCTTATGAAATTTGCAAGTACTTGTACTTTCGACCTTGCATTATCATACTCACTCATAGCCCCTGTGCGTGCAGTTGCCCGTTTTTTCTGGCGGGAAACACTATCCGAGAGAACGTCCGGCCCAGTTTCTCGGCCGGTGTCTGCTTCCTGCGGCACGAAAAGCATGCGGCGCGGGGGCGGGGCCGGCGGCCATCATCGGTAGAGAAAGGCATGGGCGATGGACGGTGCACCATGCACGTGCCGGTGTCGCCCCGCCCTCGCGTCGGAGGAAGATCGGCAGCGGCTAAAAGCTCCGGATCCGATGCGCGGCGCACGCCGGTACCCGCTCCAGCTCCAGCCTTGAGCTACCCGACGGGCGACGGGCGACGGCGGTTCGGTTTTCCATCGGACGGCGCGGCGGCATGAGTGTCCGGGTGGCTTTTGCCGAGGTTCGAAGCTTCCGGCCTGGCCCAACGGGTTCCCGTTCCTATGCTCGAGAAAAGCAGGCTAGCTCTCCGGGACCTCCTCGGTCGAGCAGTCTCCTACTCTTTCGGCTGCCGCGCAGGTGACAGAGAGTGAGAGAGCATACGTGGTGCACCGCCAGGGCTATATCTTGCATGCACCGGCCCAACGAGGGTGTGTTTGATAGGGTGCATGAAGGGTGCATGAGGGCAAAAGTTTCCAATCGATCAATTTTTGCTTATTTGGTAAGGTACATGGGCTCACCTGAGCTATGCTCATCTGATGCATAAAAGTGCCATCAGCCATACTCATCTCATGCACCCCAGACAGGGTGCATGGAGGCAGTTATGCTGGCCCTGACACTCGTCCCCACCGACCAGACCACGTTCAGATATGTTTATTTTTTTCAAAAAGAATCAGAATTTCAAATTTTGTTTAAATTTTCAAAAAACTTTAGAATTTCAGAAAAAATGGAAAAAATTGAATTTCAAAATTGTTTAAATTTTAAAAACATGATTTCAAAATTTGTTTGAATTTTCAATAAATATTTGAAATTCCATTTTTTTCTAAAAAAATCATAAATGTTCGGAATTTCAAAAGGAAATCAAAATTTGTTTGAATTTTGAAAAAATAGAATTTTATTTTTTTAAAAAAATTTCAAATTTTGTTTAAATTTTCAAAAAAAACTCGTAATTTCAGATATGTTCAAATAAAAAACAGAATTTCGAAATTTATTTTAATTTTCCAAAAAAAATTAGAATATCAAATTTTATTTAAATTTTCAAAATATGTTTAAATTTGTGTTGACATTTTTTCGATTTTGTTCATCATTCAAAAAAAATTTCAGAATTCGAAATTGTTCGGCATGTCTAAACACATGCAGGCTGCCAAACAAAATCTCAGCTCAGCATGTCTCAGCGTATACATCACGGCCAAAAAACAGCAACTACATGGACTCAGCATGTCTACACTCAGCATGCATGAGATGAGAACAACTAGGTTATGTTCATACATGCTACCAAACACACCCTGAGAGTTCTGGGGAGCGGTTTTTCGGACAAGTTTTTTTATCTGTCTTCCCTGTAGTTTTCCCCTTCTTTGTTCTGTGGTGCTTCTTGATCAGTCATGGTGTGTTTCTGTGTTTCTTTCACCTTTTCACGGGTTTTCTCTGGTTTCCTGTGTTTCTTCATTGGTTTTGCTCGGATTTTTTTCACACATCTGCATTTTTAAACACACATTATACTTTTTTTCTTATACATGTGGAATATTTTTTATATATGCTACATATATTTTAAATACATGATGTATATTTTTTAAAATACATGTTAAATATTTTTCAAATACACATCAAACATTTTTAATGTAACAATTTTTTAAACCACACAAAATTGAATAACCATTTTAAAATTTTGATGAACATATTTTTTTTGAAACAAGCAAATACATTTCAAAAAATTTAGTCAATGTTGCAGGAGTCTTCCATGTTGCAAAACTGAGCGATGTTTTCCTACACTAGGCTGCCTGCCACCTGGTTTCTGAAAGGGATGTTTTCCTCCGGACTTATAGCCGATGTATTTAGTCAATGTTGCAACAACCAAACTATTAGGAGAACATGCCTCGACACTTGGGTCTTCCATGTTGCAACAAGGTGGAAGTGGGAGAGAGGATGGCGATGGCCATGCAAACTGAGCGATGTTTTCCTACACTAGGCTGCCTGCCACCTGGTTTCTGAAAGGGAATTGACGGTGGTTCAATACTCTGTATGAATTGTAGAATTGTATTGAATAATTGTTAATGCAAGGGTTTGTCTAGGTCTCAGTCGACTGAGACTTGACGAAGTCTCCGTCGACGTGACATCAGCACGTACAAAATCAAAAGTTACGACAGGTTTTCCTCGTGTACGCAGAATATCACATCGTTTGGGTTTCTGGATTTTATGTGCGTGACTGATTTTCTATTGGGCTGGGTCTGTTGGGTTATGTTTCTTAGCTTGTCTCCTTTTTTTGTTGGGCTTGCTCCCTTACTTGGGCTTTGTTTTTCTTTATAAAATAGTTCCATGGCACAAAATAAGGAGTACTTTGTTGTGCATGTGTCTCTTACAGCCAGCGAACCGTTGCCTTGCATAGGCCATCAGTGTTTGTTCTGCCGACTCATGTTCTGTTTTAGTTTTTTTTCATAGATCCAAAAGAAAACTATGAAAAAATAATTTAAAAACTGAGAAAAAAATCTATATATTTTGTCAAATTAAAACAAATTCGTATTTTCGTGTTTATAAATGGTCATCCTATATTTGTATCATCTCAAATTTATACAAAAATTGATCGTGTATTCATAAAAATATTCATTGTATATTATGAAATGTTCATCACGCATTTGTCTATTTTTCACAGCATAATATAAAAATGTTCATCGCATATTTAAATAAATATTTATCATATGTTGTACGGAAATGTTCATCGCGTATTTACAACAATATAAATGTATTAAAAGTAAATCAAGAAAAAATGAAGAAAAATAATTAAATCAATGATACGATAGCCTCCGCCCTCCTAGCGGTAGATATGCAACTATCGCACCCCTCATAAAACACCACAGAGTTGTAGTACGGATGACATTTGCAGTTGTATGCCTAGTGGCAGACATAGGCGTGATGTAAGACATGTTGTTCCTAACTCAAAGAGACTCACACATAAATACAAATTAGTTAATGCACCTCTAATACTAGTGGCCAGACATGTAGTTGCAGTTAAGGGCTATGATTGAAGTTTGCATACCTAGTGTCAGACATGCAACTGTCACCCTCTCACACCGCCCTTCGATGAAACAAAGGTCACTTACAATCAGATGGGGAGACATGCAATTGCAGTCGGGGACGACACTTGCAATCGCATGCCTAGTATTACATATGCAATTGCCCCTCCCTTAGTGCCTCCCACAAAACAAAAGTCAATTGCAGTCGGGTGTGTAGACATGTAGTTCCAGCTGGGTGTCACAATTGCAGTTGCATGTCTAACATACACTTGCAACTGCCCCATCTCACACCTCCATTTGACAAAATAAAGCCTAGTTGCATCCGCATTAAGAGACAAGCAATTGCAGTCGATGGGCTACACTTGCAGTTGCATGCCTAGTGTCAAACATACAGCTGCCCCCCTCTCTCGCCCCCATCAGACAAAACAAAGCCCAGTTGCATTTGTGTTAGGGGGGCATGCCGTTGTAGTCGAGGTCTACACTTGCAGTTGCATGCCTAGTGTCATACATGCAACTGCCCCGCTCTCCCTCCTCCATCTGACAATATAAAGGTTAGTTGCGGGCATGATGGAAGGCATGCAATTCCAGTAAGGGCGACACTTACAGTTGCATGCCTAGTGTACACATGCAACTTCCCCCTCCCTCTCCACCGCCTTCTGACAAAACAAATGTTCAGTTGCGGTCGTGATGGAAGACATGCAATTGTAGTCGGGGGCGACACTTGCAGTTGCATGCCAAGTGTACACATGCAACTGCCCCCGCCCTCTCCTACTGACCTTAGACAAAAAAAGTTCAGTTACGGTCTGATGGAATACATGTAATTGCAGTCGAGGGTGACACTTCCAGTTGCATGCCAAGCGTACACATGCAACTGCCTCCGCCCATCTCCCACCACCCTCCGACAATACAAAGTTTAGTTGCATATGTGATGAAAAGACCTACAATTGCAGTCGGGTGCAACACTTGCAGTCGCATGCCAAGTGTACACATGAAACAGCCACCACCCCTCTCCAACCGTCCTTTGATGAAATAAAGTTGACTTGTGGTCGTGATGGAAGACCTGCTGTTGCAGTCGAGGGGCGACGCCTGCAATTGCATGCCTAATGTACACATGCAACTGCTCCCACTCTCCCGCCACCCTCCAACAAAATAAAAGTCCAGTTGCGGTCATGATGGAAGACGTGTCGTTGTAGTCGGGGTGTGACACTTGCAATTGCATGCCTAGTGTACACATGCAAGTCCTTCTCCTCTCTCGCCCTCCGACAAAACAAAGTTCAGTTGCAGTCATGCTAGAAGACATGCAGTTACAGTCAGGGATGACCCTTGCAGTTGCATGTCTAGTGTACACACGCAATTGTAGTTGCGGTCGGGGCGGTACAGCTGCAGTTGCATGCCTAGTGTACACATGCAACTACCCCTCTCCCGTCGTCCAGAGACAAAACAAAATTTAGTTTCAGTCGAAGGCGACACATGTAGTCGCATGCCTGCCTATTGGAAGACATGCAACTACCCCTCACCCACAAAACACCACTAAGTTGAATCGCCTTGAAGACATGCAATTGCATTCGAGGGCAACACTTGTAGTTTGTGCCTAGTGGCAAACATGCAATTGCCCCCCCCCCAAACATACACACACACACAATTATAAGACATGTAGTTGCAGTTGGTGACGACACTTGCATTTGCACGCCTCGTGGCAGACAAGCAACTCCCCACTCCCAATCCCCAACAAAACACCCCACTCCTAAATACCCCAACAAAACAACAAGAGTTACAGTCGAAGCGGACACTCACAGTTCCGCACATAGCGACAGGCACACAACTTCCCTTGACAAAAACACCACTAGGTTGCAGCCA
>NC_057806.1:469390654-469391417 GCF_018294505.1 Triticum aestivum | reverse complement strand
GAGGAAAAGGGGGAAAAGGTGGAGCAATACCATGATCCACTACTTTCATACTTCTTCCACACTTAAAACTTGGTTAGTAATGCTTTAGTCAACTAGACAAATTACAATTATAACTTTAAAAGAAATAAAAAATAAAAAGAATAAAATGATGCAGCAGAAAGACAAAAATTAGAACACATTTTAATTTGAAAAAAGGGTAATGCATAATAAAAAAAGTTAAAGATATATTATTATTCTATATTTCCTGAAAAGAGAGGGAAGATAAAACAAAAGGCGGAAACTAAAAACCAGGAAAAATCATTAAAATAAAAATAGAGATGCCAGACAAAAAAACAAAAATAATAGAAATAAACAATACCAATTTTAGATGCTTAAGTAAAAATTGGCGCTCGTACAAGCGCGGAATGCCCGTGTGCATCCCTCACAACTACATAGGGCCGCAAATAGAAAAGAAGGACACAAAGCATAGGCCACGAGAGAGGCCTAGCATATTGATCACTTGCCCACAAAAAAAACTACCATCCATTGCGTACGGCACATCCGCACGTCAACTTCAACAAAACACGAAAAATGATACAATGTATGAATCTTTGCGTCAAGATCTTATAGCTACTGAATCAACTGAGATTTGACTAATTGAGAATTAACAAATCCGAAAATAAGAAAGCTAGCAAGAATCACATTGTTAGAAAGGGAAAAAAAATAAAAAGATAAAAGACAAACAAAAAAATAGAACACACAAGTAAATAGAAAAGAAACAAGA